>NW_026515834.1:0-213089 GCF_023601865.1 Aspergillus affinis
ATCCTGTCGTCTGCGATCCTGTCGTCTGCGATCCTGTCGTCTGCGATCCTGTCGTCTGCGATCCTGTCGTCTGCGATCCTGTCGTCTGCGATTCGGTGATGCTTGATTCTGTCGTCTCCGACCCTCGGTTCGTTGTCGAGGCTATCGCCGTGGTCGTCGCCCGGGTCACCGTAGCAGACGCCGACGCCGAGGAGGTCGTCGAGTCCGAATCACGACTCGTAGTCGTTGCCCGCTCTGACGTGGTAGCATGGGTGGCGGTTTGCGACGAGCCCTCCGTGATGCCGGCCGCGGTGGTCGTCCCGGATGGCTGATCCTCGCAGTAGTTCAGGAACTGCTGGAAATTCGGCAAGACGACCTGGTCAAAGCCGTCCTTACGATCGCGGTTGCTACATTTCCTGCAGCTGCCGAGGGAGCGCTGGAACACCGAGTTGGACTGACAGATCTTCTCCGATTTGCCCGTTGACTGCACCTCAAGCGCCGCATCGTTACATTCGTCGTAGCACTCGGGAGGGACATCGGTGATCGACTGTCGCGATTGTAGTTTGCCACGGGATCGCGACCCGAAGGAACGCTTGTAGTAGAGCTTCAAGTCCGATGTATTCTCGGGATACTTGAAGATGGAGTAGTCCAGCCGGAACAGGTGAGGGTTCAGGTTGAAATAGTCCTTGGAGACGTTGTAAGTGGGAGCCACCTCGTCGGACTCGCCCGGCTTGCCCCAGAACTGCTTGTGAATGAACGGCGGGCTCTCGATGCACTGGTCAGGACTGCAGACGTAACTCTCCGCCGGCAGTCCGGCCTCGAAGTTGCATCCTGCGTCGGCACCAACGTGCTTGGGCTTGCAGAGGTATCCCGGCGGACATCCCCAGGTGTAGTCGCGGGGCAGCGGTGCGGCGGGGGTGTAGGTCGGGTTGATACTGAGGCTGGGACAGATGGACAGGGTCGTGGTTCCTAGTCACAATGTCCGTCAGTAAGGGGGAAGTCTCAGGGGAGCAGGGGGGCAACCTACCGGTGGCTGTGACGGTGCCGGTGGCGGGAGTGTCGGTGACGGTGACGGTGGTGCTCGATCCTACTGGAAATTAGTCCTGCGGAAAAGAACAAGGGAATTAACATGGGGCCTACCAGGCAACGTAACCGTGTCGAAGATGGTCGTGCTGATAATCACGGTCACTGAAACGGTGTCGACCGAAGTTGGGCCGGGGACGGTGTTGGTATTGACCACCGTCGATCCGGGCAAAGTGACGACGGATGGAGGTAGAGTGACCACGCGGCCAGGCTGGGTGAAGGTCGAGGTCACTGTGGATGCAGGTAGCGTAGTCACCGACCCGGACTCGGTGATGGTGGTGGGAGGAACAACGACAGTGGTGGTCCGCGTGGAGGCAGGCAGAGTCACGGTGCTTCCGGGCAACGTCTGGATGGAGGTGACGGTCTCTCCCGGTCTCGTTATTGTTTGCCCAGGCCCGGTCACTGTCTCTCGGGGTCGAGTAATCGTCTCTCCTGGTAGAGTGATCGTCTCTCCGGGCAGAGTAACCGTTCCTCCAGGCCCGGTGACCGTCTCTCCTGGTAGAGTGATTGTCTCTCCCGGCTGGGTGACAGTTTCTCCGGGTTGAGTTTGAGTGACAGTCTCGCCTGGCTGAGTGACAGTCTCACCGGGTTGGGTCACTATTTCCCCAGGGAGAGTAATTGTTTTCTCGGGTAGAGTAACAGTGCCACCTGGGCCGGTGACGGTCGAGCCGGGTAATGTAATCGTTTTGCCTGGCTGAGTGATGGTCTCACCAGGCTGGGTCACCGTTTCTCCGGGCAAAGTGATCGTCTCCCCGGGTAGAGTGACAGTTCCACCGGGGCCAGTGACCGTCGAGCCGGGCAGCGTAATCGTCCTCTCTGGCAGAGTGACCGTCTCTGTGGTGTCTTGCGTCTGCGTGCGAGTCACCGTTTCTGTGGCGGTCTCCCCCTGGCCCTCGGTGACCGTCACCGTCACCGTCGCCGTGTGGCCGGGTCCGCCTTTGCTGACCGTCACTGTTTTTCCGGGCGCTGTCTCGGTCTCAGTGACGGTCTCTCGGTCCGTGACTGTGACAGTGCCGTTGGCAGTTCGGGTCGCGGTCACCGTCTCTCCGGGCCGCGTGACGGTGTTGGAGACGGTATCGGTCTCGGTGTAGCCCTTGGTGGTGGTGACGGTCTGTGTGGAGATGTACGAGGAGGTGACGGTGTTGGTGATGGTCGTGGTCAGCGTCGTGGTGATCGGCACCAGGACAGTCTCCGCCGAAGTGACCGTCTGCGACACCGTTCTCGTGCGGAAAGAGGTGACGTACCCTGTGGAGGTGACCACCGACGTCGTCACCGAAATGAAGGTCGTGGTGACCGTCACTGTGCGCGTTTCCTCGCCGCAGCCACCGCAGCCGTCGCAGTAACAGTCGATAGTGCTCGTCCTCGTCGTCGTTGTCGTCGGCGGAGGAGGAGGCGTGGTGATGGTCGAACTGGGCGGCGGCAGCGAGACGCGAGTCGTCGTGGACGGCGGATTGCTCGTCGTCTCGGGCACCGTCGACGTCGTCTGAGTCGATCCCGGGATGGGGATGGTCAGGGTATACGTAGTGTATGGGATTGTGGTCACCTCGCAGCCGCAGTCCTCGGGCTCACCCGACGGCGACGCAGTGCTGGTCGTCACAGCCGGCGGAGGGACGACGGAGGTCGACGCCGGAGGCGCCGGAACCTCGACGGAGGTCGTGCTCGGCGGACTCGGGGGCTCTGGGAGAGTAGAATAGCCATTGCCCGCCGAAGTCTCCGTCGCAGGAGCGCTGGGAACGTCCGGCAGCGTGGAATATCCCGGATCTTTGGCTGTCGTGGGCGGCACCGCGACACTCGTGTCCTGCGGCTGGCTTGAAGGCAGTACCGTAGTAGGTATCTGTAGCTCCGATTAGTCTCAATCGCGCTTCATTGAGCAGTCTGAGCCTCACCTGGCAGGTCTCCGACACGGTGACCGTCTGGATTCTGGTTTCCGTCACTGTTACCGGGTGCCCTGCGCCGCCCTTGATGAGCACCGACGGCGTGACGGCGGCCAGCGCGGGCGAGAGCAACGAAGTCGCCAGTAGTGACACGACGGCGCGCGAGGGCTTCATGGCGGAATCCTTGCGCTACAGTCTACGGGATTGGCTCTCAAGAAAGGAACGAGGCGAGTGCGAATCAATGACCTCTTCTGCCCGCATCGATCGATGGGCGGGAGGTAAGAAACCCTAACTCTGAACTGACTTCCTTCGAAGCGCGATAGAAGCCGATCAGAAGGAAACAGACAAAGAACCCAAAAAAAGGAAAGAAAATAAGAACCTCCTACGGGAACACCCTGCCTTTAGGAGAGCCGAATGACAAGCGAGGGTAGCGGCATCCAACAACAAAGAAAGAGAAGAAAAACCTACGAATCCCGGTACTGCTGCTGTCCATATATTATTGCTATTTGCACTACTTCATCCCAGTGAGCGAGCAAGAGCGGGGCATCAACAGACCGGGTCCAATTAGCACGGAAATCCTGGCGTGCATTCATCGGCGTCGTGCAGTGGAGACAGACAGAGACAGAGAAAGTCGACGACTGTCCGGCCAGTTCGTGTTGAGCCGCACCCGTGTGGTTGCATTTCACTCTGATTTCTCCATTCTGGCGGCCATGTTTTGCTTTTTTCTATTCTATTTGATTTTTCTTTTCTTTTTTCGTGTCTTGATCATAGCGTCCGATGCCACCGGTTGGGCTTTAGGGCAGCCTCGCCTCGGGAAAAATTCCGCCTCGTTGAAAGGGAAAGGATGTCTCAATTCTTCCCACGTCAAATTGCTAAATCGCAGTTGCTGAAATGTAACTCCGAAGGTCGCCCAGCCAACCCCTTTTTCCCAATTTGGACTGGACATGGTTCTTATTAAGATGGCTTGAGGAGCTACCATGGGTAACGAACCCGCTGCCGGTCACGACAGTGAAGTATGAACCTGGCTAGACAGGGGGGCAGATCTGGGCAGACATGTTCGGGATTAGGAATAATGATGATAATTATTAACAGCGCAAGGGACCGCGCACGTCACCCGATCGGCAAGCAGCGGTGTATCCTTCGTCCTGCAGGTTCTTTGTCGGACTGGCGGCCATTGGATACTCGCCCTCATCTTCCCCTCGTATCTCGCTGCACCGACTCATGTTGGACTCAAGTGGGAGTGCACGGGACCTGCTGGTTCCCAATCGTCCCAGCAGTAAGCCGTAACTACTGTCAGAATTATTATTCCGACCTGGGCAGTCCGGTGGTGCTTGTCTTTGCCCTCGCTCCCCCGCATCCCCTCCCCCGGCAGAAGAGGAGAAACATGGCGACATGTCGTCAGCAGTGCGCATGAATCATACCCTATCATATTTGATTGTCTGCATTGGAATTCTGCGTCGACACTGGCACCTTCCCCTCGTCCGATTCCGATGCCTTGCGTTGCGACCGAAGAGATTCAACCCGACCGAGGGTTTAGGGCAATAATGTGTTGGCACTAAAAAAGGTCGCTAACTCGCCGCGATCAATAGCATCAAACGCCTCTTGGCCCTGGGCCATAGCATTTCTCACTAAGGACGGAGAGCGAACAGTCTAGTCGCGCCTAGTCTTCTCTAGCCACCCTCCTTCGCTTTCCTCGTTCTGAATCGGTCGCTCATTGGACTCGTTCATTATCGAGGAAACCGCGCAAACCCGAGCAGGCCGAAAACACGGCCAAAAAGACATGCGAAAAATCCAGCAAAATTTAAAATAATTAAAATCGATACAACAGTAACACAATAAAACGAAAAGGAATTAAACCGACTGAGCCGCAGCGCCCCTCTCCGACCGCTGGAAATAGCATGTCCGTCCGTTCTTTGTGCTCTTGTCCCACCCGTGGGCAAACGCCTTCTGGTGCTCTCTGGCGAACGGATCTCCCTCCATCCCTCCCTCTCTCCTTCTTCTTGTCTTGTCTCTCTTGATCGCTGTTCCTGGGTCATGCTGGGTAATCGATGCTGTCAGCGAGACAACTAGACACCGGGAGAGCAAACCATGCGCAACAATTAGGAACCGCCCACCCCCGTTTCTCTTCCCATCGACACTAACCATGCTGCCTCCGTGGCCCACGGCAGCCCTATGGGCGGCGCTGGCCGGGCTGACGTCGGGGCAGGACTGGAGGAATCAAGTGAATGTCTCTATCTGCAATTGGGCGCAGCTCCGAGGTGCGACGACTGGCTCTGTAATCTTCCGTTGCGCGCGTCGTAGCTTTCTCTAATCGCATTGCAGCCAACACCGTTCGCGACAAGGTCTACCTCGACGGGGGATATTTATGGCGCCAGGAGTAGGTCACTCTTATTCCGTACTCCGCTGTATTATAATTATTGATTGTCTTCAGAGGGTATACGTCTGGGGCACCCCAATTCACCAGCGATGGTAAGCTGCACTCGTCCAACGGATACTAGGAATTGGGACGGTGGATGGACGCTGATCTTTCTCCTAGACAACCAAGAGGGCAGGTTATATTATTTGAATCTCTCCTCCACATTCGACACGTCCTCCGATAACCTCACCGCGCTGATCGGGTCCATACCCAAGGCCGGCTCGGCCGCCAACAATCTGGCGCCGAACTATCGCGACGGCGTGATGTTTGCGAACGACGACCAATTCTACCTATACGGGTAAGCACGCCCTAATAAACTCCATCGGATCGCATGATTCTCATCCCGTTTACAGAGGCCTCCTCCGCGCCACGGACAGTCAAGACCCGCCGGCCGGAAATCGGGTGTTGGGATACGAGGCATACCAGTACGGCCCCTATCGCAGCTCGTGGCAGCCGGGATTCTACGAAGATCAACTCGATAATGATGTCACTCGATATATTACCCACGGCACCGGCGTTTCGGCCCCCAGCGAAAATCTGGGGTTTTATTTCAGCGGTATGCACGGCGCAAATTGGGGGCCCATCGCCGACGATGAGTCGGCCAACCGATCGTCCGCTCGCATGATCAGCGTCGACATGTCGGAGATGCGCGGCAACGTGTGGTCGAACACCTCGCTACCTGACTATGTGCCGGCACGAGCCAATGCCGAGCTGGTCTGGCTGCCTGTGTCGGATTCTGGCGCGCTGGTGGCCATCGGAGGCGTCGTCAACCCGGAGTCCATCTATGGCGGCGACGGGCTCAGCAACTCCCAGAAGAACGCGAGTCGGCGCGCGAGTCCCGAGTTCATGGAGACGGTTTCGGTGTACGACATCGCAGAGAAGAAATGGTGAGTGCGTCCCTTTCATCCAGCAAACCCAGTCTAACGCCGTGACCGCTGTCAGGTATGTCCAAGAGACAACGGGCGACATCCCGCCGGCCCTGAGCCAGTTCTGCTCGGTCTATGCCAGCGCATCCGACGGTTCGTCCCATAACATCTATATCTACGGGGGCTACGACGGTCTCAGCACGGACAGCTCCCCATCCGACGACGTTTACGTCTTGTCGCTGCCCTCCTTCGAGTGGATTAAGCTGCTCAGCGGCCAGAGCAAACATGGCCGTCGCGGCCACAAATGCATTAAGCCTTACCCCGACAAGATGCTGGTTCTCGGGGGTGTCTACAAGACAGTCACCAACTGTCTCGACGGCGGGATTGTGCAGGTATTCAATCTCAACACCGGCCGATTCCAGGACAAGTATGATCCGAAGGACTGGAGCGAGTACAAAGTGCCGGATCTGGTGACCGGCCGGATCGGCGGAGAGTAGGTTCTTTCCTTTGACATCGTACTCAAGCAGCGCTAACGTCGAACCTACCAGCTCCAAAGGCGGCGCCAAAACGACGTCGCCAAAGTCCTGGACTAATTCTTCGCTCGAGGGCGTGTTTTCATCTAAGTACACCAAGACCGTCAAGACTTGGTACCCGTACAACAGCACCGAGAGCAGCAACCCCAGCCCGACCGTCTCCGTCGTCCCTGACAAGAAGTCCGGCTTCCCTGGGTGGGCCGGTGCCATCATCGGCGTGGTTCTCGGTCTTTTCCTGATCGGCGGTGCCCTCGCGTTCTGGTGCTTCCGTCGGCGTCGCCGGGCCAAGGGCTCGCAACAGACGAGCGAGGAGTCGGGCAAGCGCTCACACATTTTGCGCTGGATGTACACCGGCTCGCCCGCCGTTGGGGAGGGAGCCAAGTCCAACGACACGACGACGGCGTCGGTCAGCTATCGCACCTACCAACCGAACGACTCGAGCGTGGACCAGTCTGTGACGACGGCGGCAGGAGCAGCCTCACCCCGGACGATCGAGGCAGGAAGTGATCCGATCTACGAAATGCATGGTATGTTCTTATGCAGTTCTCCTTCTCTTGTACTATACGACAGCTACTGATAATGACATTCTCCGCAGACGAAAGCACCACGCCTCCTGTGGAGCTACCGACACCATATAACAGCAACCCTCTGCCCAGTCCGACTCCAAGCACCGGCAGCGGTTCGACCAGTTTCATGTCGCCTGTCGCGTCGCCTAACCCGAGCCAGGATATCCAGGAGGCGGATTCGCCGCCGGTGCGACCGGCGCATCATCGTCACATCTCTAGCCTCTCGAGCGTGCGGTCTTTCTCCATCGCGAACATGATCCACGAGGACGACGGCACGACACGACATGCGCATCGACCGAGCCAGGTGTCGGACGTCTCGGAGGTCAGCGTCAGCTCTGACGGGACGCGTGTGGGTGAGAACAGCGGGCAATTATCGAGCTCCGACGGAGAATGGAGGCTGGAGTCGACGAGAGAGGTGGACGAGAGGGATTACTTTAGCAACGGACGACCGTAAAGCGGTCCGTTGAGGCCTGTGCTTCATGCAATGTATATAACCCCAGCTCTATCACACCGGGACTGGATGGATTGGATATGATTTAATCTAATATAATGGCCGTAGGCTACGATCTACACGACAGGAGACATCTTGTGGCAATCATTCTTAACTCATGACTTCATAATTCTGGTGACCGACAGCAAAACCATGTATTGGCACTGCTCTTATAAAGACTCCCTCCCGACCCGTTGTCCAAATCGATACTGGCGCACAGCGCATACCCATGCTCTTCCAGACACCGCAAGACATCCAGCATGATCAGTCGGCTCGAAATTGCGTTTTTCCCTGACCCTGACCAGGGCCCATCGCGAAATTTGATTTCGAAATTCCCCGAAACCAAGTCCCGGTTGCACTTCTCTACTTTATCTCCGAAGACCTGAATGATGGATTGCCCAAACTCCGGAGGACTATTGATCAGGTGGATATAGGAGCTCGAATCAAAGGAGACGCACATCCAGGAGAGACACTGGGCTGGCTGACGCTGGAAGACAATGCAGTCTATGCCGTGTTAGCCATCCCCATCTCACATAAGACCATCCACCAGGACCGTCCGTAAAACCACGCCTACCTTTCTCGGCCGTGCTCCCAAAGGAGCCAATGCGCCCTGTGCCCGCCAACACCGGATGAACTCCCCACCCCTCCTGCGCCAACATGTCGAAAATCTCGAGGAAACAATGGCGGATAGCGATCTTCTCGTCGTCCTGCGCATACGAGAACGGATTCCCTTTCAGCTTGATCTCCGGATGTTCGGCGACCAGCTTCACATGTTGGATATTCTTGGGCCAAGTAGTGCGGAATACCGCCGAGACGCGCTCGGTGATATGCTCGGGGAACCGCAGTAGTCGAATGCGATCGGTCCAGGCGATCGAGATCAGGGCGTACTTGAGACTGGGGCTTTTGGTTGCGCCATCGAAGACGCTAGAAGACTCGGTGGGAGTGGAGCGAGTCGCTTCATCGTAGCCGGGGGGCTTCTCGGTCTCCATTCTGTCAGATGGTGCGGATTTTAGCGGTAGAATGGAAGAAAACAACGAACTCGACATGGCGGTGAGATCTGATGGTATCACGCTGTATATCTGGACTAGATAAAGAACTGCGTACGTAGCGACCAAGCCTCGCGGGAATGCGCTCGTATTTTCTACAGTCTGACACCTATTACTGTTGCCTGAAATGCTGGTCTCCTTTGAACACTACTCAGTACTACAAATAGAACCGGCATAGACGGTGTGAGTAAAGAAAGTTAGTTTACCATAAGCAGTCAACGGCGAATCCGCCCCCACGCGACGATCGGTGGATTCCTTTCGCCCTTTGGCCAATGTGGATGCCGCGCACAGTGCTGCGCCTCCTTAGCTCTTCTGCGAGAGACCCTCATTCGTCTCGATTCTCAATGTTAGGCCAAGACCCACCCCTTATGGCTTGAGTCGAGAGGTGCAAGCATCGCAAGGCTTCAGAATTCGCTTTGCCAGTTCCCACCTAGACTGACTTCCGAGTAGGTTGGAAAAAATATATTGGCATGACATGACTCCGAACTGGAAGCTGCCAAGTAACACAAGGTAGGAAACTGAAAGCTACGGAACCTTTTCTTCGCTAAGAGCTTTTGATACAGTTGAGTCAAATCCAGGGACTCGGGGTCTCAGAACTGAATTCGGTCGCAAGTGTTGGAAAGTGAGAAAGACGGTGCGAGGATGAATGAATCACAAAGGCACCAGCCTTAGTTATGCCAATAGCCAGGTCTATTTAGTACACGCTAAGACCTTTTCCAATGCCACTAGCAGCCTCGCTCCGAATGAAGGCCGACCTACAAGTATTACGTCTCTTCGGTCTTCTCCATAGGTCTTGAGCTCAAGGCTTCACATCGTCTTCGGCCGGGTGCATACCGGATAACTCACGGACAGCGACCTCAACGTGCCTTCCAAGACAATCACGCTGCTCGTCTCGTTCAACTGCTTTGCCGTGCTCAAAAACAGTTCGGAACAATCGATCGTGCCCTCTGCCGCGACAGGGACTTCGAGATCTTTCATCCGCTCCGTGGCACGTTGGTCCTTCCGCAAGCTATACACGCAGCGCGTATAATGATAGTCGAGCGTCGTGTAGACCTGCTCCGTGTGCCATGCCAATTCCTTCTCGGTCAAGGTCTTCGTGCCGTTTGCATCGGCGTAGAACTGCCACTCTCGCAGACCGCGAAACTCATTCGTGAGCTCCTCGTCGAAGCACGTCGCAGGGAGCCACGAGTGCATCATTACGTCGTATATACATCCAGCGGCACTGGCCTCGGACGGCGACGTGCCGCACGGTTGGGACGCCATGGTGCTTTGGGACTCTGGCGCAGACGAGATAGGCGACGAAGACGTACGATGGCGCGGTCGGGCAAAATTAATCGACAGGAGACTGATGGCCGCCAGGACGACGGCGGAGAGCAGCACGGTGCAGACCATCCATCGCGTGTTCTTTCTCGCGGGGTCTTTACTGGGCGCAGGGAGGGCGGAGGGGCCCTGTTGTTGGTCCTCGAAGGACGCTAGCTTGAAATTGTCGTCCTCGCTGTCGATTCTCTGTAGTTTTCGGTAGTTGTGGGGGTTGAAGGAGAAGGGCATGTTGAGTGCGACGGGCGAAATAGGGAGGGTTCAGAAGTAAGATCGACTGAGGTTCTAAGGATTGGGTCAGGTAAATGTTTTGATTTTGAAGAGCGCGCGAAAGGAGTCAGTGGCAAATTTGTATAGAAGCATTTAATCGAGTAGACTAGGGGAGAGCGGTTTGGTAGGTCGGTGGATATGAAGTTGAAGTGGAAGTTGAAGAAGGACAGGAGACAAGTGAGGTGATGAGGGGAGAAGGAAAAGACCCCGACGGGCGCTGATCGCTGATCCTACCGGATTGCCTATTCTGGTAATCCGGGGGCCGGTGTACTTCTTTTGAAACAACAGTCAATTCATATAAGATACACACTATTCTCACACCCTAAAAGTCTATCATCTCCTATCAGGGGACTATGGTACACTGGATCCGCTGCTTAGTCCTATTTCTTCTTCAGAGTCACCCCCAGTGCGGGAATCTCCACGCCGATTGCTTCGCCATCGCCGTTGACCTCGAAAACAAACTCGTCCAGAGAAGCCTGGTTGAACTTCAGTTTGCCCACGTCGGTCCAGGACACGCACGTAGGAGTCCCGTTGTCTGCCAATTCGGTCTTGTCTTGGAAAATCGCACGGAAGGTCTGCCTGGAGCCGGACTCGCTCGGCAAAGTCAAGCCGGTCGGGTACAGGCGAATGCTCAAGTCATCAGGGTCTTGAACTCCGGTCAACGAGGCGAGGGTCTTTCGAAAGTCTGCTCCTTGGCTCACGAAGTCCTCAATAAACAACCCTGGTAGACCATCGGCCGAGATGGTGATCGATGACCTGTTGTTGGAAGCACGGTAATGGCCGCCGAAGTTCATCGCTGCCTGGGTCGCGGATGTCTTCATCATGGCTTCAAAGAAAATATCGCCAATGATGTCAGCGTGGGCATTCAAGTCCGGACTGGCAACACTATCGGCGGCGAGAATGGCAAATCCGATGTTGAAATCGGGGACAATGCCCAGGTAGGAACTATACAGGCCCACGTCGCTGTAATATGTGTAGATATCTACCATGGAGGTGTTGGGATACTTTACGCTGCTGTAAATAATCCAGGGATAGCCGAGCGAGTTGGCTGGGTTGGACGTGTGTGAGGCCGGATTAAGCCAGCGCCTGGTTTGAAGGTGAGAGAGCAGTGTCGAGTTCAAGATCGCCTTGCCGGCGAGCGAAAGGTCTTTGGTGCTGGAAAACATCGAAATCGCACTATTGGGAAAGGTTAGCCTCGCGTAAAGAACAATTGGAGGGCCGGTGACTTACGGTGCCGCTCCTGTGTACTCATTCGCCCATCCACTGGTCTCCTTGTTCACCGGGATAATCCCCTTGGAGGAATTCGAAGGCCGGAAAAGACTAGTGTCGTCCAACGCCAATGGGGTGAGGATCGTGTCCTGGAGGGCCTTTTCAAAGTTCTGCCCCGTAATGTTCTGAATGACATAGCCCAGAACCTCGAATCCCATGTTGGAGTAGAGGGGCGTCGAGTCAGGGAAGGCCGCCGGCTTCTGTTGAATCAGTCGGGCAATTGCATCTACACCCATGGTTAGTATCATATCAAAATCTGAATACACTCAAAGCTCCATACCATCTTCAGAAACCGAAGTGCAGGTAGTATATGACGCAGGAGACTTTGGTAAACCGGCACCAGAGGTTATTTCATCATTCAGGCTGCTTATACAAGCTGCATTGTTCTCAAGTTAGCTGGTCAGTCAGTCGTCAAAGGAAGATCTAGAAAAAACGCACAGTCTCTAGCAATACCCGCCATATGACTAGCCAATTGTCCAACAGTCACCCTTTCCCATGCAACAAAGCTATCCGCATGTTCTGCTGCGTCTCTCTTCGCGCTTTCAAGCTCAGGGAGATATTCCGTCACAGCATCATCCAGGACACCATCGTCGGCAGTGGCCAGTAAGGTCCATACGGTAAATATTTGACTTAGCCCACCGATGCGGTATACACTGTTCGCATCAGCTGCGCGGTAGTGCTTGGACTGCCGCAGCGAGGGAGCGGTGTAATGGTAGTCGTAAAAGAACGGGCCATCGGAGCCAGCTCCCTCGTTCGTGGAGAACAGCGCTAAGCTGAACGAGGTGGTGTTGGAATAAGTGATTCCATGCGATCCATTGCCAGACTTTATTTGATCGTCCAATTCGTGCTTGAGTTCTTTGATGGCCTTGCTCACGTCTTTCGAGCTTGGGTCCAATTTAAACGGAGGGAAGGCCGGACCGAGGAGAGGACATGGTGTGAATGAAAATACTGAGGGGGCCAGGACCAAAAGAGAAGCAAGCAAATTGAGGCTGGAGGATGAGAAATACATTTCTATTATTGATAGAGGTTGAATCTGCTGGAACTGTTTTGACACGATCCTGGAGTTCTCGAAGATATACTCTGCAGGTCGGGTCGGAGATCTCAAGGGCTGGAAAGCCTGAGGCACACATCGCCCCCAGTGTGGAGCGTCGGGTCGGAGATGCGCGATCCGTCGCGCAAAAAGTCAAGCACTGCCATGATGAGATCGACATTCTAGTTCGTTCCTGTTTCCTTGCAATTTGACCCTGGCCCTATGCTCGGTAAAATAGGAATATGAAGATCAGGGACCTTGAAGGCAAGCACCAACGTTAACTAAAACCAATTACCCATCATTTGGTCTAATGCCGCTGCAAAAAATGCATCGTGGGTCAAGTCAATGTCGCTGCCCATGTCAAACCCCAAGTCAAATGACGGAGGCTCTGTGGAGGAAGCAGAGTCGGCATTTCGTAGCTTTTCTGCCTCCATTATCGAAGCGCCGCTGAATGAATTCCGGGGGCGCTGAACCGCTTCATCGGGATGCGACCCTTGACTCTGTGGGTCTTTTCCGAGCCAGGACATGACTCGAGAGACTCGTTGAGAAAAGTCGTAGAAGACATCACGTTCATGATCATTGTCGACCCGTGCAGCAGACAAAGATCCTACTTGATCGTGCAGTCGTGACATGGTTTCTAACCATTGCATCTTTTGGGAGCGACCTGTTTTGGGGGAAGCTTTCGCGGTCGCAAGAACAAGCTTACATGCCACCAACAATGAAAACCCCATCTGAATCCACTGGCTGTTGTTGAGTCCAAGCCCATAGTTTGATGGGAGTGAGAGGTACATTCTGAAAAGTGACTCCGCTGCATGCAATCCCGCAAATGTCAGTTCTTCCTGCCGATCCAAGCCCGGGGGATGTTCAGAGTTGCTTCCAATGCTAAGCTGGCATAGACAGAGTTCGGCCACGTGGAACTGTATCGCTAAGAGAGCTGTTAGGGAGCCAGAAACGGTTATTAGCTCGCGGCCAATACGGCTATTATCTGAGGACACATACGATAACCATGCAAATCGAATGGGAGTCGCCTCCTGAAGGATTCGAGGTCTTCTTGGAGACTGGAAACATGTAGATCAGTCACCGAGCTCGGTTTAAAGGCGTTCATTCCATAACACACCGCCAGGCGGTCAATTCTCTCCGTTAGAAACTGCAGCTGGGTAATGTGGCCTATATATCGATCATTTGGGTATTCATTTGCCTCATGCAGAGAGTGACAGCAGTCCTCAAGGTAGGTAGAAATGTTTGGGAAGCTTGACGGTTTCTGTAGCAGTATGGAACTCCTATGCTTGAAGTTAGCATGGCTCGCCTTAAGGGCAAGATCGAAGCTGAGCATTCTCACATCGACGACAGGTGGTAGCATCCCGCCACCGCTCGCTGTTCGTCACGCCCCAATGACCTTCGTGTGTAAATCCGATCATCCGAGGAATTACTCGACTTCCACTGGAGGGCCGTCTTGGCATTTCTAGTGTGCTGGGGGCGGTCCAAACGGAGTTCGATCATCAAGCCGATGGCTAACTGCAGAATTTGCGTATAGCGATGTGGTTTCTTGTGGAAGTGTGACCTGTTGGGTGGTTTTAGAAGAAGGTCGCAGTTTTACTTAATATCGTTGGGCGAATTACCATGCCAGATATACTAGCAAGCCTTGCAGCAATTCGAAGGACACCTCCCCGTTTATAACCATGCGGCTGGCTATCTGGTCCTTGATGTCCCTCCCCAGCCGCCGTTGCAATGGCAAGTCCTCATATGTGGAGGATGCGAGAACAGCCAGAAGGAGGAAGGGTTTCTTTTGGCGAAGATCACTGGATCCCGTCCCTGGTGGTATTACTACGAATGGGAAATGCATGGCCATCCGGCTCTTGAAGACTTCCAAGAAGTAGTCGGCCGTCTCCATGCTCAGGATCCCTTGATCAATGACATCCCCCTGACCGGTGAGCTCGCCCGGTCGCCCGGAGGAAGCATTGTGAAATGTGTCTGACGAGCCTGCCACGGGAGGCTGATAAGCCATCAACTCATTCACTTTTGCCTCTAGTGCCTCGATTTGTCTGGAGGGATAGTTAGCACGGGGCCCTGGAAAGGAAGTCCTGGGGGACTAACTTGTCTTTTCGAAATCCATCAAAGCGGCGACCCGCTTGACGATACGTGCATTCTTTCCCAAGTCGACGACATCTAGCATGAAGTGAATCAGCACCAGGCGAGTACTAAACATGGACCGCGTCGAAAGGCCTCACCGATCACAGGAACTCTGGGAGGCAGCACTGCGGAGACACCGTACCTTCGATCGGGCACAGTTTTGACATGTCTTCGATATAGGCATCTTGGGGATTACATTTTCCTCCGAAACCAACCATTACCAGTCAGATTGGAGGTGAGTTGGGGGTTGAGAATCAGGAGAATCATTGCGAGCCTCGCCACACTCCAGTTGGTCTAACCCGATCGGGGCAGTTACTCGGTCCGGCACGTGCCGTCCCTGTCTGCCTCTTGATGCCTTATAATGCAGGCATCAACAAGGGCGGCCCTCTCCCCGTCTTGTATTATTATTTAATCAAGTTTATTGTCCATACCGAGCCCCTAGGGCTATGACAGACCATGTGTCGTGGGCCTGAGGCTAGACCTCAGGCTTCTATCAGTTCCTAGGGCTATTCCCTCGTTTGCATACACTCTGTTCCTTTTCCTCGCCCCTTACCGCCTTCTTGCGCAGGGCTTTTGAGCTTGTTTGCTCTCCTTGGATTCTAGCAGGTCATTGTTATGGAATCCAAATTCTATCTATATGTATTAACAAGAATCAAATACAACGGAAAAGAAAACAATGCATAGCACCGTGATACTGTCAGAACTCGTTGTCAATCATCAATCATCGCGAATGAGAATCTAACGTCCCAAGACTTCCATTCGAGAGACCCATACCTCCCTCTTCCTGGCTCCTCAGTTGCTCGAACTCGACGCCATTTCCTAGCTTCGCTTTGGTCTTTAATTCTTTCAACGCTTTCTTAGCCTCCTTTTTGTCCCGTTTCCTCTGTTTCTTCTCCTTGCGGCTCAGCTTGGGAAACTCGGAGTCCGGTCCCTGTAATACGCGCCCGGGATGGATTATATTGAGAAGCCCGATAGCAACAAACATCGGCAAGGCGTCCCAGACATACTCGTACCACTCGTGCGTCAAGGCGGGGTTGTTGGGGTTAGTGCCGTCGGCGTATTGAGCCAGACGGAAGACAATGCGAATCTGAGTTGCATGGCCAGTTAGACGTCTTGGTTCGGGGTTATATCATTTTAATTCCTTTCGATGGAGTACTCACGGTAATCATGAAGAGGGCTGCGTACATGGCGTAGAAAGCCATTGCCACGGCATCGTTCCACGGTGCAATCTCTCGTCGTCCAGCTGTCCCACACGATCCATGGAAAGCATGCGACGATGTAGATGGATTGCCAGGCCGCTGAAGATGAGAATGAAGAGCTCCTGCAAGCCGATCCCGCCCATGTAGATGTGCACGCCGCGCATAATCTCAGCATTGGTAGCTTGTGTGTTGCTCGTCATAACAGCCCCGACGGCCTGAACAAGGAATGCCACAATATCTAGCCAAACGAACAACTGTCCATATCGCTTTGCGGTGATGCCGCCAAGACGCTTGTCGGGGATGAAGAAGTAGATCAAACGGCCGATGGTCATGTACAGGAACGCATTGATCCCTACAAAGCTGGTCATTAGCCTAGATATCTTCGGTAGTTCAAGGGACAGCAGGACGTACAGAGGGGGGCCAGAAGGAAAAGAATGGTGTGTGCGGTGGCCCAACTGTCGTTATTCTGTTGACGCGTTTGAAGCGATCGAAATATGAAGGCGAATAACTCCCATAGTGCTCCCATCACGATGACCCACGTATATCTCTGCTATCTTGTTAGAGCGGATCTCCGATCGTTCACCAGACAAGCATACCTTCTTATACATAAACCCTTGCACACCATGCGCAATCATCGACAATCCATATAGAACACAAAAGAAGACAGCCGCACCGAACGACGGTACATAGTAGAGAATCACGTCGCATGCCTCCGGTGGCAGGTAGCCATTTTTCCCTGGTTTAGGCGTTGTGCAAGCTGGGATGATGGTGCTGGAGGGACTGGCTGTTGTTGGCGATAGCGTGGTAGCACTCATGACGAGATTTATAGCACTGAATTGAAAAATAAAGCACAAGACGGCAAGGGAGGTCTCAGGTCCTGAAAGAATTTGTAAGATGATCCAGAAGACGGATCCAGCTGCTATGAGAGCCAGGTTGTGTTAAAGGATGAAAACGAATTGATTTACGAGGTCCTACCAGGCTTTTAAACACTTTCTCTCTGACTCTTTCTCTATTATCAATATTCAAATCTACAGGATCCCCAAGCGTGTTCCAGGCAGAAGCTTAATGCGATAAAAAAAGAACCTCGTATTACCCTTTGTGGCTTTTTCTACAATTTGGCCCTGAAGCAGACAGATGAGAAGCCCATTCTGGATATATCCCATGTGTTGATTAGTATGCTGAGTCTTGCAGGATCGAATTCTAAATTCCGCAGTCGATCCTTCACAGACGCAACCGCGAGCCCTGGAAGGCAGAGTCCATCTCGCCCTACGGTAACCAGTCTAAGTTAGATGCAGCTTTGGGGACGCGATCGAGCCAATACGCATTTTGCGGAGGCATTATCCTGGAACCCAAAGGTTTAAATAAACTGTTGCTGGAAGGGTCTTTGGCCCCCAAATGTGAGGAGCACAGACGACGTGATGAATGGCCGGTTCGCGGACGCCAACCGAGTCGAGTATAGAAGGTGGCGTCCGTTAGGCAGCCAGGCTGTCTCCTCTTCTTTATCCCACCCAGGTCTGCGGATTTCGACGTCCCTCGATGACATGATAACTTTGAGTTCAGTGCACGGAATAGGAGGGATTAACGAAAGTAAAAGAGACATGACACAAACCACCCCGAGCGTGCGAATGAGATCCCGAACCGGGTGCATTACTTGCAAGTCAGTCTCCACCGTTTTCTTTCTTCTTTGCTTGCTTGATCTTGACTGGAGCTCAGAAATAACCGGGCATTCGCAGGATTCGACGTGTAAAATGCGATGAAGAAAAGCCCAGCTGCCGGAGATGCCGATCGACCGGACGTAAATGCGACGGCTACGTCGCGTTGCCGCCGCCACAGTCGTCTAACGCTGGCCAGCGGCGAGTGACCAGTAGGAATAAAGAGATTCGCATCATACATCATACCCCCATGGTGGATCGCCCCGTCCAGATGAGCTTCTTTCCCTCCTGGGACCGGCCTCTTCATGCAGACGAGTACCAGTCCTTGGAATTCTTCCATCTGCAGACCTCATCATGTTTCGGTGCCAAAGCAGGAGCATTCTTGCTTCGCTCGGCTTACCATGATCCCAGCATTCGAGTCGCGGCTATGGCTCTAGGATCGCTACATCGCGAGTTTCTATTTGAGCGGACTCGGTACCCCGATGTGCGCATGCAAGGAACCCAGCTAGCCCTGCGTCAGTACAACACCGCGATTCGACAGGGTTTAGCACAGATGTCTAAGGGCGTGGAAAACGGGTCTGTTGATGTAGTTTTGACCATGTGCATTTTGTTCTACTGCTTTGAGAGTCTACAAGGGCATTTTAGAGTAGCCCTGCGGCATGTCACGTCAGGGTTGCGCATCATGAAACAACAGGAAGTCCAATGTCAGACATTGCAAAAGAAGACCAATCTCCCCGCGGACGCCATTCGGTCGCTGTTTGCCTATCTGGAAAGCCAAATGCTCGAGTTAGACGACGAATTCAACGCGTCTGAAAAACTGCATCCCTCCGCACTCAAGCCTTCGGGCCTACCCCCTATCGACTCTTCTCACGGAGCCTACACCCTGGAGGAGCTTGACGAGAACTTCCGCCTCGTTTACAACCGACTCCTCCGATTACTTACGAAATCAACGCCGGCAGCCCATGCGGACATCGTCAAAGACGGTGAACTAACCGAAATTCCCGAAGTAGTCATAGCTGATTACGCTGAAGCCCGAACCGAGATGTACGCCTGGTCCGCGGCGCTGAGCGAATACCTCGAGTGCCACCCAATCGAGGCCATGGATTCAGCCAGCCGGCAATTTGCCAACAAACACAAGATGTGGAACGCAATGGTACACATCGTGTTGCAAATGGAGCTGCCGTTGGTGGAAACGGGCTGGGACCGATTCACGCCGGAGCTGGCAGCGGTAGTGGATCTGGCCGAAGAAGTCATGAACATCCTCTTAGAGATGCCAGAGATGCGCAAGAGAAGCCCATCGCCAACTGCTGCAGCAAGCGTTGCATCCTCCTCGCCACCGCCGGGGTCGACTCTTCCTTCCTACCAACATATACTCCATACACAGGACCTTCCCTCTCCCTGCACATTCTCCATGTCACAGGGCATACTACCGCCGCTATGGATCGTGGCCACGGCCTGTCGCGACTCAAGAACCCGATACCGCGCTATTGACTTGATGAGGCGGAGCCAACGTCGCGAAGGTCTCTGGGACTCGTTCCTATTTGCCGAGCTGGCCTCCAAAGTTGCCAGAATCGAAGAACGTTCGGCAATGATTCCCGAGGGTGTGCCGTACGAGCCGGCGGATCTGCCCGTTCGCGCGCGCATCACGACTATCGCCAATACCTTTGGTGATGGCAGACAGGTGCAGGTGAGATACTTAGGCAATAATTATGAGCTGCTGGAGGAGACCCTAACCGTTTGAGCTCCTTTTTCGAATTACTTACTGTTCCTGGTTTCTTTTCTCTTTATGTCTATTTAACACGGAGTTCATTTAGGTGGGAATGTGAGCGATTCCCAAAGACTGAAAAGGATTAACAGCCGATATGAGAACTACTGAGTCTGTTTTGTTGTTGTGTCTTTTTTTTTTTTTTTTTTGGGGGGGGGGGTGTTGAGCTGAGAGCGCCTAGGTAGCGGGACACTATTTATTGTACACAACGCCATCTCTATTGGGGACATTCATTTTTGAACCTGGGGGTTTTCATAAGAGGAGATCTGTTTCTATCTAATATGAAAAAAAAAAAAAAAAACTCGATGATAGGAGATGGGTATAAGATGGTAGATTTTACACGTGTCATTAACTCGGGGTTAATGTGTCTTGAGACAACTATTGATCTAGCGCTTGTGCTTGACACTAAATACCGTCAATTAGCAACAATTCTCTTCGCAAAAAAGTTGAGAGGAGAAAGCTTTTCTTACCATTTGCCAATATGCACCCTTCTGACGCAGCAGATCAGCATGAGATCCTCTCTCCACAATGCACGATCCCTTTCCGTTCTCTTCCTCGCTAAAGACGAAGATCACATCCGCCTTCTGGATGGTTGCCAGTCGGTGGGCAACAGCAATAATCGTCATACTGCGTTTACCCGCCAAGCGCTCCATCGCGTCCTGTACCAAGCGTTCAGACTGCGAATCCAGACTGGAGGTAGCTTCGTCAAGCAGAAGGAGCAAAGGTTTGCGCATCAAGGCACGAGCAATGCACAGTCGCTGTTTTTGCCCACCACTGAGGGCCGTTTGAGCGTTGACCCCTAGTTCCGTGGAATATCCTTCCGGCAGCGAGACGATAAAATCGTGAATTTCAGCGTCTCGACAGGCCTGGATCATATCGGCCTCGATCATTTCTTCAGGGTGATCCAGGCCAAGGATGAGGTTATCACGGATTGAGCCGTCAAAGAGTTTCGGCTCTTGACCAACCAAGGATAGGGACTTTCGATAGGAACAAAGTTCAATAGAGCAAACATCTCGCCCACCGAACTCGACTGTCCCGCGAGTGGCGTCGTAGAATCGTTCGAGTAAAGAAATCATGGTGGATTTCCCGCAGCCAGAGGGCCCAACAAAGGCCACGAACTGCCCCGATCCGATACTTAGGTTGAGATTCATGAAGGCGGGCGTCTCTCGCGATTGGTATTGAAATGTCACGTTCTTGAATTCAATGTCGGCGCGGAACTCATCGTTAGTCGATGACAATGGTTCCTTGGAGAGTTGACCTTCGCTGGGCAACGGCGGGCGAGAGCCCAAAATGCGGGCCGCTGACGCCGAGGCCTGCGCCATGTTCGGCCCAAAACTGAAGAATTGGCCGGCAGTTTGGCCTCCCTGGATAATGGCAATATACACGACAAAGAAGGTGACGATGTCGTATTCCCGAGTTGCGAGCAACTGGCCACCGTACCAGAATGTCAATGCCATGACGGCCAGCTCCACGCTGTCGGAGAACGAAAAGACGAGAGTGGAGTAGATCGCTTTTCGCATCGCCTTCCGTCGCTGTAGGTTGAGCATATCAGTATACCGTTTGATGATCGATTCTTCCATAGTCAACGCGCTGACTGTTCGGAAAGCACGGATGGCCTCGGTGGCGAAACGAGAGCTATCCTCATATACCGCAGCATTCAGCTCTTCGAACTTCATTTCATAGCGGATGCGAGAGTACGCGGCCAGGAAAAGAAACGGCAGAGCAGCAAAAAATGCCACAGCTGCCAATTTGGGACCAAAAGCAAAGGAGATGGCTATGCATCCTAAGACGTTAAAGATCGATACCAGTGGGAAGATGCCGTTGATGCCAAACAGCTCCTGCAATTGTTTCGGATCTGTGGACAGACGGGATATCAGCGACCCCGACGCGTTTTCGTCGCTGTCATACCAGGAAACCGGTTTGGCGAGCATATTGACAAAATACTCGGTGCGATATGTGGACGCGATGTTCTGACATGATCAGCGGCGTTTTCAGCGAACCCCGGGAAAACTTACCACAGAGATGGAGTTGGCGCTGATTCCCAGAAGGAAATAAAGTCCGGACATGGCCAAGGACAGGATGAAGAACATCAAAGCCCAGAAGTTCGCGGCATCGACCAGTTTTTTCCCTGTGAACTGGAAGACTTGAACAAGGCGTGCAAAAAGCCAACTTTGGAGCGAGAAGCCAGCTAACAACGGTCAGTGAAAGCAGCGGGTTGAGGAAAGGAATCAGCATACATCCTGCTCCCATCGCTGCGAAGAGGACCAAAAGATACAGCGGCCAAGACGCTCGCTGCTCTGACGCGACTGTCAGAAAGCTCTTCAGCCCTCTCATCTTCTTCTGTTTCTCGGGGAATTGTTCCTCTGCCACTTCCTTCGTATCCGGAACAACGGAAGCAGCCAGTTTGAGCTCTGGAGTCAGAGTCGTCGGCAATTCGTCTTGCTCGTCGGAATCGATTGTCAGCGTGCCCAGCTGCTGTGCGTGGACCAAGCTGCGATACATTCCGTCTTGGACCAACAGCTCCGTATGGGACCCTTCCTCCATCTTTGTCCCGTCTTTCATGACGATGATTCGATCCGCGCGTTTCACGGTCGACAAACGATGAGCGATCATGATTGTGGTACGATCTTTCGAGACGCGGTCCAGGGCGGCTTGCACGATCTTTTCGCCGCGAACATCAATCGAGCTAGTGGCTTCGTCAAGGATCAGGATAGGCGGCTGGCTAACGATACTACGAGCGATGGCAAGACGTTGGCGCTGTCCGCCACTCAAGGTGATTCCACCCTCGCCGACCAGAGTTTCGTATCCCTTAGGATGTTAGTAATTTTCTTCCAGATTTCGCTTGGATTAAAAGCGGGCTAGATTACCAAAGGCAATCGCTGGATGAATTCATCCGCGAACACTTCGACACAAGCTCGAGTGATCAGTTCCTTCTTTACATCCTCTTCGGCATTCTCCCATTTGGAACCAATCAATCCGAATGCGACATTGTTCAGGATAGTGTCGTTGAAAAGGAAGGGCTCCTGCTGGACCAGCCCGATCTGCCTTCTCCACCAGCGGAGATCCAGGTCGTTCACGTTGTGACCATCTACCTCAATCTCGCCGCGATTGCCATCTGCCTCGTCATCACCGGTCGGCGTCTGGACTTGATACCATCTCTCGATCAAACCGACCACGGTACTTTTGCCCGAACCCGAGGGACCGACCAAAGCCGTCGTTTTGCCACGTTCAAAGCGAGCAGAGAAGTCTTTGAGAACCTGGACTCCGGGGCGCGACGGGTAGGCAAAAGTGACATCCCGAAAGACGATATCTGCGTGACTGGAGACTTCCGGGTCTCGCCGTCCTTCGGTCGATGGCTGCAAGGCGTTGATCATGTCGAAGAAAGGACCGGAGGCACTCGTCGCTTTTCCGATCACCATGATCGGGCTTGCGATATTCCCGATGATTGACACCACGATCAGAACAGAGAAGAAAACCCTGGCAGCGATTAGCCCTGGTGCTGACAACATGAGTAGTCGGCGCAACCTACGTGATCACCGTGTTGATGTTGTCGATGTGACCTTCGCGAAACAACTTCAGGCCAAACCAAAAGGCAAGAGCGTAACTAGAATACATGGCTAGCATCAGCAGTCCCAGATGAATACCGGTGACCAAACTCAAGCGGGACCCCCTTTTCCGCGCCTCGGCAATCCAGGAGGAATATTTCTTAGCCAGCGGCTGTTCAGCACTGAGAGACAGCACGGTCCGAATGGAACTCATCACGTCGGCCGCGATGGAGGCATGCTTTGCCTCGGCCTTATCCACGTGAGCCTGCGTCTTGATGATGAACGGGATTGTTATACTGAAAGCGAGGATCACGAACAGTATGGCCGAGCTGACGACGAGAGTGAGGGCCCAGGAGTAGCGAAAAGCGATGGCGTACGCCGCGATGAGAAGGGCTATCGCCTGGAACAGCGTGGCCAGTCGGTCCGAGATGCTCTGTTGAATCTGGTTTGACAGCGAGGTGATGGCGTGTGTGACGGTGCCGGAGGAAATGTCGTCCAGAACGCACAAGGGCTGTGAGAACAGGGAGGTCGTATACTCGAGGCGCAAGGTGGCTGAAGCCTGGAGACTAATAAACCGGAAACAGAACTAGATGCGCTCATGAGTCAGTAGGGATCAGCATGATCGGGTGGATCAGGCTACCATGGCTATGTATGTCAGGACAAATTTCCCGATGAACAGGTAGAAGATATATAGACTGTTTTTGTTGACCGTGGACTTAAAATCCCCCTTACTCATTTGATTTCCATCGACGAAGTACTCGTTGAAATTCCCGACGAGTTCGCCGAACACGATGTTCATTAGGGGAAGGGCCTAGAGGATCAGCGTTGGATATCCTGCCTGGAGATGGGCGCACCTACCACGCCTGAGCCCATGGCACATATCAAGCCAGCTACCATAGCGAAAATGCCGCCACGTCGAGCTCCATAAGATAGGATCCTCTGTCTCCGTCAGCGAGGGGTTCTGCGCATGTTCTGATCGATACACACCCCGTAATTGGCCAGCGAAGGGCCTTTCGCGGGCTCTTCATGGCTCTCGTTTCCGGCTTGGTCGGCCTGATCGGCAGTCTTCTCCCCTTCCGGCGACCCGGACGAATTCATGATCTTATCTGATGGCTGACGGCGAGGTTGGAATGCTTCGGGTGGCTGGTGGAAGCGCAGGATATTTATTTGACGAGACATGGATCACGGGAGAACCCGAAGAGGTTAGCCAGGGTGACGCAGGGACTCGTATTCGCTAGGTAGAACTGATCAATCTTCCGTGCCGATTGTTTGCTGCCTGTTCATTCTGCTCACGGTTCACTCACTACATACTGTCCACTGTTCGTCGCGATGCTCTCTTTTCTCCCAAAGCGGTTAAGTCTGGGGTCTCGGAATGTCCCGCTTGGCGCGTCATCTCGCCTAAACGGTCGGTCGTGTTGGGGTCCATCCAGCCTTGTCGTTTATGATAGAATTATAGATAGAACAACTGTGTGCGTCACTGCATACTGTCTGCCCCTCTCCAGAGATTAACTATTTGTGGAGAAACCTGAGCATGTTGGCATCCACCCCCTAGAGGTTCATGAATGAGTGAGGGTTCGGTGTCCGTCGAGGTGGTCGCCCGGCCGATATATAGTTGGTTCCACTAAGGTCGAGCTCTCATAGAAATCGCCCTCCAGGCCTGTCCCACCAGATAGACGGATTCACAAGAATAGAGAGACTATATGCACCAGGGTTTAATCTTCGAGATCTGCCCGTTTCCCTCTGAGATCAAACCGAATAGGCCCGAGATCAACCACGAGCTGAGACCGCCAAGGTGTGGCAGATTTCTGTGGGTCTACTGAGAAGCGCTGATTCAGCCGTTTTAACTAGTTATATGATCATATTCAAATGAAAGAAGGTCTTAATTCTTCTAACTACACGATAAAGAAGCCGATATTTATGCAATCTCAGGGGCTTCAGGATCGTCATAAAATGAGCGGAATTTGCATGATCTATATCGTCATAAATCATACGATTAATGTAGATCGGTTCGCATGTAAGGCGATGATATAAGCGGTTTAGTCATCTTCCGCGGCCACACAAGGGTTGTTCGACTCACGTGATCATCAGCTACACCCCCTCTGCTTCTGCCTTCTCAGCCACTCAGCCGTTGCCTGCGACTCACTGGTCAATGTGTTCAGTCGTCTCTTTGTTGCAAAGATCCCTACTTGACTGGGAGCAGTCGATAAAGAAAAATGTCCAATATACGTCATTGTGGAAGGCCGTGCGCGCCCAACGGCCTGTGATCTCTGAAACATAATGAATGACGAGCAAGTAAACAGAAAATAGAAGAACAGCACAGTCTATGGGCAACTGGGCTACAGGGAAGTTCCATAGTTGATACTGAAAATCATTCTTAGGTGCGATGTGCATATTTAGATCGTGTCACAGCGGGGGCTGAATGCGAGTGTCCGAAAGGCCATTGAAAACGCCGGTCGCAAATGAGCCCAATGCCAAAGGTCCAGAGTTTGTTTGCACTCGATGAAACCTCTCAGTACCCGTTTCATTTGCCATGATGAATTATGTGCACAAGTGCCACGGCCCTCTAGCGGTAGCACCACCGAGGACGAGGACCACCGAGCAGACAGAGCCAAGAGGAGGATCCAGATTCTAGACCGGGAGGTTAATCAACGAGGCGTGTTAATAAGGTGGTGCAAGTGTCACCGTAGTCTCGACCAGTCTCGGTCACCAATAATCAAATTCTTCCGATAGCGCAGAATCAAAAGTTTGCGACCCTTGCGGCCCCGCCGGTCAAAGGATCCTGTCGGCGTTGCCACGGTCCAAGAGGCTTGTGATGCCCAGGTCCTGGTAGGCTGGGATTCTAATATGGGCGGTCTCCGTACTCGCACCGGCCTAGCGTGTTCGTCCTTTGACCTGGACTCATTTCCTTTCGCTCAATCTCGCCGAGGTCCCATCCATGGCATGGCAAATGAGCGCGCTCCCTTGAACAGGGGAGAGAGATTTTGAATCAAGCCGGTACACAGTGGAATCCGACGGAGATGGCATGCTCGAGAACTGTGCGAGTGCCATAATACCGGATTCTCTCCTTGAAACTACTCTCCATGGCCATCGATCTCTATCCGTGCCGTCTGTCATGGGTAGATTCTCGCCGGACAGCTGGACGCCCGCGGTCAATGTCCTCACCTGGTACTTGCTGGTTACGGCCGCTCTCAGCGTGTTGACTCGACTGGGCACCAAGTGGTGGATCTTCCGCAAATTGACGCC
Source organism: Aspergillus affinis (assembly GCF_023601865.1). Lineage (NCBI taxonomy): Eukaryota > Fungi > Ascomycota > Eurotiomycetes > Eurotiales > Aspergillaceae > Aspergillus > Aspergillus affinis. The sequence continues at coordinate 26,274 of NW_026515834.1, forward strand.
CGATGATTATTTGAGTGTCGTCTCGCTGGTATACATACAACCTCCGCCGCGGAGACCGGGCCCGCGAACGCCCTGGCTAACAGAATCCAGATAACATGCACAGCACAATCGATCGCGGTCTCCATGGCCACGGCAAATGGATACGGCGAGCCTTACGAAAGAGTTTCTGAATCCAACATGCAGAGTATAATGAAGGTGGGCCGACTGTCGTGCAGTGGTTCAGGGTCTTACTAACGGGCGCTGGCTCTATCATCAGGCACAGTATGCCGCCAACATTTTGTTCATCACGAGCATGTGTTTCTCCAAATTAGCTCTGATTCGATTCGTCCGCGACCTGACTCCCGCTACCTCCGACCGACGCTTTGCCGTCAGTTTACAAGGGTTGACTTCTCTGTGGGCTCTGGTGGGCATCGTCACGGCCGCCTTTCAGTGCAAGCCGCCTCGAACCTGGGACTACTTGGAGGGACAATGTTTTCGACTGGTATGCCCTTGTGGTGTTAGAGTTAACAGAACCCAACTGATGGCCGTTGCAGGATGCATGGTGGGATTATCTTGGGGTGTCGAATATCCTGACTGACATGGCGATCATCGTGCAAGCCGTGCTAGTCATAGCTCGCGTTCAGACAAACGTGAAGAAGAAAGTGACGCTGGCCAGTGTGTTCGCGCTGCGAATCTTGTCCGTGCATCCAGAATTACCCCCGATGTGAAGACGCCCTGCTAACGCCCTCAGTGTGATTGTCGCGATCTTGTGCCAGATCATTTACGCGCGACAGACGGCGCATTCTACCAATATTACCGCGGACACGTGGCCGGTGACCATCTCCACGCAGCTGGCGCAGTGCTTCAGCATCGTCACGGCCTGCTCGCCCCAGTTCAAGCCGTTCATGGAGAGCCTGCGATCGACAGGTATGCGTATCGACGGCATGACGCGGTACGGCACCTCGCAGAAGGGCTACGGATCACAATCGGCTTCGCGCGTTCCGACTCTTCGCAGCCGCAGTCGGCATCTTAGCGAGGTGCACGAGCTGGTTTCGCTGCCTGCGAAGAACAGCCATCATCAAGCGACGGTGACGACCGCGGGAACTGGACAGGACTGGGATGCCGAGAGTCAGACGAGCCAGTCGCGCATCATCCGAGAAGTTCGCACATGGACGGTGACCGATGCGCCGCAGAGTTCAGGGGGCGATTCGCAATAATCAGTTTCATTTCTCACTCTGTATTGTATTTAATTATTATAATGGTACTTTTGAACCCTGGATGGCACTAAATTAGAATCCGATGGTAGGTTTAGTATAGGGTTTGGGGGCGGGAGGAACTCTGGGAAGGGAAAGGCCTCCGTTATAGAACCTAGTGCCCAGAGGCTTGGCCTTGAGCCAGATGCATGATTAGCTTCCTTAGCGGTGCAACGTCAATTATGGGATAATAGGCGATTATTGGCAGCCGGCCGTCGGTGGGCCCATTGTTTGGTGGTTCAAGGACCCGGTTCGTGGGAGCGCCATATAGATTTATGGAAAGGATTGGACGGAGTAACGAAGCTGCTGGGTGCAACCTGCGAAAGCCCGGAATTTCTATGAGCTCGTCTCCGAATTAGGTTCTGACCCCCTGCTTGTTACATTTCAATTGATTGCCACCGTTGGAAGGACGCAATTGCGACTGGGATGGTGCTCCGAGGGGTGACCAATTAGTCTATTCCGCCGTCGCCAATGTCGCATCGGTGCAGTGGCTGCATGCCTTGTCCTCGCCAACGAGGGGCTAACAGGGGTGGTGTCGTGGACTAATTAGAAACTCCCATTCGAAACCGGTATGAACCGACGGGACAGCCAAGTGGAAGTGCATTCCCTTGGGTGAGCCCACAGGAATCAATATGACCCTGGGCTAGAAGAGTCTCGGATTTCCAGGGATGGGTAGTAGTCCCCTCCGGTGCGCTCGAATTTTTTTGTCTCGCTCCTTTTCTGTTAGTTTTGCTTTAGCTTCTCCCTTCTGTTGTTCACTTCTATTTATCTGGCGCATCGCCGTGCAGCCATTCATTCCCCAGAAACTCAGTCTGAGGTGCCGTTGGCCTACAATCCAGCGTCTTCGTCATGTCGTCCCAAGAACTGAAGCATATGGCACCCACCAGTCTGCGCGAGATCGAGGGAAACCCTTCCAGCAAGGAGATGGACGACATCCAACTGGCACGGTTGGGCAAACGTCCGGTTCTGAAGGTCAGTACAAGTACCGCTCGATCGTGACCTCAACGCCCGGGATCAAACTGACGTCGGCGCAGCGGAATTTTGGTCTGATGTCCATGCTGGGTTTCAGTTGTACGATATTGATCACCTGGGAGGGAATTACGGTGTATGTCCCTCGCGCATTATTGATGCGCATTCTTTGCTGACCGCCATGAACAGTCTTTTTCTGCAAGCCTTCCAGAAGTAGGATCACCTTTGCCCACCCGAGTCGGCTTCGTCGCATACTAATCGATTTTCAGTGGCGGCCCAGCGGGTGCGATCTATGGATTTATCTTTGTTTGGGCCGGCGTGGCGGCGACATTTGTCGTGTTATCAGAGCTGGCATCCATGTGAGAGCGCATCCGGCAGCATGCAGACCGATTGCTAACGCCTCCAGGGCTCCCACGTCGGGCGGACAATATCACTGGTGCTCCATGCTGGCACCTCCGTCGGCCATGAAACTTCTCAGCTACCTCACGGGTTGGCTTACGGTGATCGGATGGCAAGCGACCTACGCGACGTCGTGTTTTCTGTGTGGCACGCTGATCCAGGGGCTGATTGTCCTGACCAATCCGACCTACGAACCGCAATCCTGGCACGGGACGCTGCTGTTCTGGGCCGTGTCGGTGTTCTCGGTCGGCATCAATAGCTTCGGAGGAAAGGTGTTGCCCCGGTTCGAGGGGCTGATTTTAGTTTTGCACATCCTGGGCTTCTTTGCCATCCTGATCCCACTGACGTATATGGCGGACCACGGCACGGCCCGTGAGGTGTTCACGGAGTTTATGAACCTTGGCGGATGGCCGACACAGGGATTGTCCTTCTTCATCGGCTTGGTTGGCTGCGTATTTGCTTTTGCTGGAGGAGACGCCGCTGTTCACGTATGATTGCTCACCCGTTATGTCCACGGTCTCATTGCGTTTGCTAACATCGGCTGCGATGTAGATGTCCGAAGAGATTAACAACGCACCTGTGTTGGTGCCTCGATCCATCATGCTCAGCGTTGCCATCAACGGCACTTTGGGGTTCAGCATGCTCATCGCTCTGCTTTTCTGCCTGGGAGATATCGAGGCGGCGCTGGAATCGCCGACGGGATTCCCCTTCATGGGAATCTTTTTGCAGGCGACGGGTTCGGTGGCCGGCACCGCCACGATGGGGGCCATCATCACATCCATGGGTATCAGCACGTCGGTCGGTATGCTCGCGTCGACGTCGCGGCAGTTCTGGTCATTCGCGCGCGACCGAGGGATCCCGGGGTGGCGAGTCTGGAGCAAGGTAAGAGACAGCGACCCCGACGGAACGACCTGGTCGCTCCGCTCAAATCGCCCACGCTTGTCAAAACGCAACTAACTGACCGTTTACTCACTCCAGGTGACGGCTCGTACCTCCGTCCCCACGTACGCGGTCGCCCTAACAATGGTTGTCTCCTGCCTCCTGGCCCTCATCAACATCGGCTCCGACGTCGCGTTCAACGCCCTGGTCTCCATGTCCATCTCCGGTCTGTATTTGTCGTACATGGTAGTCGCCGGACTGCTACTCTACCGACGTGTCACGGGAGGCATCAGCAAGTCAATGGCCGGAGACGAGACGATGGTGAACACGGCGGGCGCGCGACTTGTCTGGGGCCCATTCCACCTGCCGGGGATTTGGGGCATCTTGATCAACACGTTCGCTCTCATCTACATGACCATCGCGGTGTTCTTCAGCTTCTGGCCGCCAGAGAAAGAGATAACAGTGCAGACGATGAACTTCAGCGTGGTGGGAACGGTGGGAGTGATTATTCTGAGTCTGGCGTATTACATCCTGCGAGCGAGGAAGGTGTACGAGGGACCGGTGGTCGAAGTGCATTTGAGCCAGTGAAAGATCTGTCTGTGTATATAGCGAGACTAAGCAATGGTATGCAACATGTAACAACAGACATAACAAATAAAATATGCTCAACTCTTCTCCAAACCGCCGGCACTGCCGACCGCAATGGTGAAAAGATCGCGTCGATCGAGGATAGTGTAAGCCCGATGACACTGTGTGGCCAGACATGCGCAAGCACAGAGGCCCAGCCACGAGATCCAAAAATGAGATTAATCAAAGTTGTGTTCCTTTAAACACTTTCAGAGATTAAACTGAAAAGAACAGATACTACACTTGATCTAAGCCAAAAGGCAAAGAGAGCTGGAGAAGAAAAGAAAAAAGACGAGGAAAGCATGGAGGAAGCAACATGTTTTTATAGGGAAGGCCCCGGCATCACGTGGGGCACTAGTGGCCAGGGCTCGCTTAATTCTCGGCTATTCATTATGCACACCTCAGGCACCCATCAGCGGGTCCCGTGACGATCTTAGTTTACGGCCTCAGCCCTCAGGCCAGATCCATGAAGCCGAAGCGCTTCATCTCCGTCGTCGCGTCCGCCATCATCTCTTGCATCCACCCCTGCAGCTGCTGCATGAATCCCCCCACGTTCTTCTCGTTGCTCATGTCAATGGGCTCCTGTCCCTTGCCCGCCTGCTTCATCTGCGCCCCTGCCACCGCACTCGTCAGTCCGAAGTTGTACTGGTCGTACTTCTGCTCGGTCGCTCGCGACTTCGTGCCCGCCAAGATGGCTCGGGGCAAGTCCAACTCTTGAGTCGCCGGTCGCCCAATTCCCACGCCGTCCACCGCTTCCAATGCTTCCACCATACCGGCCGCCGTGCGAAGACCGCCCGTGATGTAACTCTTGGTTTGATTCAGGGCCGGCGTGATGAGTGAGGCAAAATCGAGGAAGAAGGACTCGCGCTGCGACGTCGATTCTCGACGAGCACCGAACGCCGACGCCTCGTAAGTGCCGCCAGAAAGCTCCACAAAGTCGAACTCGTTGTCCTCCAGAATCTTACACAAGTCGCGCGCCTCCTCGGCCGTGAATCCGTCGGCCTGGAACTCGACTGAGTTGATCTTGATGCCGAGAATGAATCCCGTGGACGACGGAAGCTCGCGCCGGATGGACTGGGCAACCTCGACAATGAGTCGCGCGCGATTCTCGAGACTGCCGCCGTACTGGTCGGTGCGGCGGTTGGTAGACTTGGACAAGAACTGCGCGAGGAGATAACCGTGGGCGCCATGCAGCTGGATGCCGTCGTAGCCGGCCTTGTGCAGGTACACGGCGGCATGCGTCCAGCGGCGGATGATATCCTGGATTTCATCATGGGTGGCAGGGTGCGGCTGGCCGAAGGTCATGCCCATCGTCGTCCCCAGCTTCACGTCGCTGGCGGACACGGGGTTGGGCTGGATGCGCTCGATCACCTGGCGGCCAGGATGGCTCACCTGGGCGACGATCAGACTGCCCTGTCGCTTGGCCTCGGTGGCCAACTGCTGGAAAGCCTCGAATCGTTCGCCGTGGTACGGGTTCTCTAGGTCGATGATGGGGTTGCCGGCCGCCTCGAGCTGGTCGTACGCGATCATGACGTTGCCTGTCGAGATCATGCCGTAACCGCTCTCACCCCAGCACTTGTAGAGATTGATCAGCTCCCGACTCGGCACCCCGCGGGCCGCGAGGTCTGTGGGAGACCAGGAAGAAAGGCGCTCGGTCATGGCCGCCTTGTAGAAGCGATTGGGCGCCGTACGCTTACTGAAGGGTAAGGGCAACGGTTGGCCCAGAGGCGAAACGTCAACGCTGTTGGTAGACATCGTGATTTTGGCTTGAGTAGGTGGTATTCTTCTTCGTGTATAAGCTTCTCCTTGGATTTGCCTGTCAACCCCTCAATGTCTTGCGAAAAATTGCAGGGGTTTTGAACACCGCGGCACATCCTTGCGGTGATCCTCTTCACAATCCTATTATTAATGCGAAAAGTGGGCTCTATATCCACAATTCCCCTTGGGGGTTTTTCCCCGGTGGCCAATTCACGGATTTGACATCACTCCGAGCATAAATTGCATTAATAATGATTACTATTCATTGTGTGTCGGGGGATTCCCGAGGTCTCTTTTTCTGGGACGGTCCTGCACTGACTTTTGACTGTCCGTTGCTGAACACGGCATTTCCTCCCTCTCAGCACGCAAGGACCGGAGGCAACAATGGGGATCAGTCGAGCAAGTCCTCCAATTCGTACTCTGACATCACTCGCGCCAATGAGCGCGGTGTCTCGCCGTCCTTGTCTTTAGCGTCGACATTGGCACCGTGCTTGACCAGTAACTCAACCATTCCCTCGTTGCCCTGGCTTATTGCGCGGAACAATGGCGTCCAACCGTCCTCCTCCTTGGCTTCGATGTTGGCTCCTGCTTGCAGAAGCAGCATGGCCATCGGCTCGTTCGGCTGCATCGCCGCCGACGTTAGTGGTGTCCAACCGTCCTCGGCGCGCGTTTCTGTATTGGCCCCTTTCTTGAGAAGCAATTGCATCATGTCTTGCTGACCTCGCAGCAGTGCCTGGAATAGCGGTGTTCGGTCATATCTGTCGTTGGCCTCGATGTCGGCGCCGTGGTCGAGAAGATGATGGATCATGTCTACATCCTCTTCAAATACTGCGTGGAAAAGAGCTGTAAATCCAGTTTCCGGGCTAGCTTCCAAATCAGCACCATGTTTGAGCAGGACATCGACGATCGGCTTGTTCCCCCGGTTGACTGCCCAGATAAGAGGCGTCCAGTCACTCCTGTCCTTGGTCTCTACATTGGCTCCAGCCTGCAGAAGGTACTTGACTATGTCGTGATGGCTGCCCTTCACAGCACATAGGAGAGGCGTCATGCGCTGAGGGTCCTCGCGGCGTTCCAAATCGACACCTTGCTCCACTAGCAACATGACGGTGGTCAAATGCCCACGGGACGCCGCCCGACAGAGCGGCACTTCGCCATTGTAGTCCTTTATGTCCACCTCGACGCCCTTTTCTAGCAACCAGTGCAGGATCTCATTCTGGCCCTCAGAGGCGGCAATCTGGGGCAACTGAAAACGGCTTTCATTCACATTGGAATCAGAAAGCGATCCAAATTTCTTGGCTAAATAGGCAAGACCAAAGGCACACGCTGCCTTCAGCGGAGTCGCAGGTGTAGATGCTGCATACTCAAGTCGAATACCCAAAGGGTTGTTCCTGTCTAGTCGTAGATGGCTATTGATTCGTTGGCCGACAGTAAACTGAGACGTGATTTCTCTGGCCCACGTCACGTACGACAAAGACGTCTCCTCTCCTTGTAAGAAGAAAGGTAAGAATTGCTCCAGTTGCTCTAAGGTGCATTTGCTGCCAAGCACTAGGTCAAGTGTCTTATAATGCACCGGCCAGAAGAACATGCCGTAAGATTTGAGAGCCTCTTGATGCGCGGGATTCATATTGGCCTCAGTCATGTACACATCCATGCATCCTTTCATGGCTAGAGAGTGTAATTCCACTTCGGTGAACTCGGGTCGCGTTTGCAGATATTCACGGACAGATAGATGCGCGAACCGAAAGACGCTGAGTTGCGAATCAACAATCACCAGATTCTGGCAAAGTTGGAGGATATCAGTCGTGGTGACTGAATGCTGGTCGTTGGCCACATCAGCACCAAGAGAGTCACCATCTTTAATATCATAATCAGATCCTTTGGCCGAATAAGCCTCATCGTCTAGGTCAGATTCTGAGGACGAGTCACTATTTTGACTCAAGTATGGCTTCGAGCTAGACTCTTCGTCCGATGTTCCTGGTAAACCCATCGATATCGCAGCTAACAGCTCCCTGACGGATAGCAACCGCTGCGCACAAAGAAGCCACTGCAAAGCCCTGACGGCAGTTCTATGACCGTGAACACCAGAGCTCTCTATGCCTTTGTAAACCTCGTCATATAACCCAGACAGCGCCGGGGGCAGACGACCGAGGACATTCCGAAAATCTGGTTCAAACTTCTGGCGTTGTAAAAGCTCCAGCGACAAAGCCACCCAACGGAACATACCTTGCGCTCCCTTATTTAAGGTCTTGATCACTTTTTTCCGGAGGTCTTTCGAAATCCGACCTCTAAGCAGAAGTCGTTTCTTGATCAACCGGTCTAGTTCAGTATCGATGAATCGGCGAATGTCCCCGCCATTCTGGGAAGGGCTGATAGGGATCTGGCCACATTTCTCTAGACTTTGGCCCTAAGACAAGTCAGCTTGCCATTTGCAACGCAGCTGTTGCTTGCACCTACTATGACATCAACGTCATCACGACTGGAGACGAAGACTTTGACTACTTCTTCAGACTCGGCTACTATCTCGTGAAGAGCGTCTAGCAGCTCATAACAAGCGAGCTGATCACACTCGTCGAGGGCGTCGATGATGATAGTCGCAGGGTTAGATTTGGTGATTTCTCGAATCAATTTGGTGCAGTCCTCGATCGCTAGTTCGCTCAGGCTCGACCCGTCTTTCTCGGCATGTTTCTTGCGGGATTCATATTCCCTGACCACCGGTTCTTTGATGGGCACGTCGGGGTCGCTGCTCGCCAGCTGTCTTAGGATGGCGCGAATAATCTCCCGCGGCATGGACCGTTCACCCTCAGCATTGCTCCGATTACAGTAGAAATAAGCGACGGGCGCGGTAGAATGTTGCTGGATGCTGTTGATGACGGTTGAACTGCGAGTATCAGTTAGCATAATCCATTCGCTCTTCATATTTTCTTAAACTCACACAAGCTTTGTCTTGCCAGAACCGGCTGTTAAGGTTAGCGCATGTTGTGCCTTTGCATGAAAAAGCAACCTACGTATGCCATGAAGCCAGAGAATGGAAGACACGCTCGATTGCCCCCAGTGAATATACTCGGGGCTACGAAGCAGCCATTCTCCCGAGCCAGGAAGAACACCTTTTGAAAGCTCTTCATGATGCTTCCTATACTCGATTCTAGAAATCCAATGGAACACTTTGACGCGCTCCTCGCCTAAGATCATCAGCATTTGCCCAAGTGCTAGAAGGGAGAACCAACTGTTAAGTTTATCTTGAATTGCGGCAAGTTGGTCAGTGATCTGCATGATCGGTCGTTCCATATCATGCAATATCGTCTTCAACCGATCATGCTGTTGGCTCGCTTGTTTAGCCTTTTTCCGATTCACTGCACACAGCATTAGCGTCCACGTCACACAGCAGGAACGAGCGATTTACACTCAGCATCCACCAATTTCGCCCATTTTTCCACCTCTGTCTCATTGATCTTGGACCACAGCTCATCATATTCTTTGCGCAGCATGTCCAACAGTCCCCGACCAAATCTCTCTGCATACAGGTCAGTGCACGTCTGTCCCTAGGGTAGGCACATACTCAAGCAGTTCCCAGTGAAATAATCCTTCGCTTTGGAAAGATATCGCAGGATCCCAGCATATAACTCTCGAAGCGACTCGCGGAGTTTAGGCACAGTCTCGCAATCTTCATGAAGGTATAGCTTTTCAAAGACGGTATACCTCGCAATAAGCCGGGCAATCGTCTCTACGGCTTCTGTGATATTAGTGAATAATGCGATGTCGTTGGTTCCGATCTATAACAAGCGAATCAGCATAAACTCCAAATTTCGCCAGCGAACAGAAAATGAATGACGAAAAATCACCGAGATCAGAAACTTAATAGCAGCCCACGGCAAAGCGGCCTGGCCGCTCTTATCCATCGACACAACGACATCAACGACCTTGATGGTCTCCTTGACCCAAACGGAGACTTTCTCCAGCGCATGACGCAAAGTGACTTTCTCGCCGTGTTTGTTCTCTCCGACTTTCCATCCTTTCTGGCGGCAGATTTCCTTGCGAGAGTCGGCGTCATTTCTGACCTGAGGCCGTCAGTATCCGGGAAACATGCTAGGTAAGGTAGACATGTATGTACCGATTCAAGGATACCCAGGAGGCTCGTGTCGGGCTTATTTAGTCGCTTCTGATCTTCCGGGTCAAGTGTCTCGAAGGCTTCTGTCCAAGGATCTGCCGGGACTGAAGCGGTAGAGGACATTATGGCTAAGTTTGACAGATACTGATTATCGTGAATCGGCTTACGTTGCAACTATGATCCAAGGAAGGATAGTATTCTTGAAGAAGGTCCTCGGCACGCTGACAGGATGAGCTGGCACATTTAGCCCCCATACTGCTTGGCGGGGCATGTCTGGGCGGTTATTCTTAGTGCAGCGATGCATTCTACTCAATAGTGGGTATCGACGAACTTCTGATTGTTCAATCACAGCAACATACAATGATTGAGTGACATCCCGACTTCTTCTGCTGCCTCAATAATCCACCAAGTCGTTCTAGAATAGAAGATGCCTAAATCCCCGGGAAATTCGGTCGCCTCGAGTTAAACCGGAACAGGCATAAGAACAACGAATTGGATTACAAATAAAGCGTCAGCAGCTGATGCGTCCATATCTATATTTGATTTGGAGCAAAAATGATCCTCTTTCCGTCCGATGGAGGCAATGCGACAGGAACAGGGAGTCCACAACCTCGGGCTGCCGCGTTGATTCCATCTTTACATGAATATAAAAGCCCTCATGCCTCCAATCCGAGAATTTTTCGATCGGATAATCCACAAAACAACTCCTGCCACAATGCCGGTCATACAAATCGAAATTATCTCGGACGCCATCTGTCCCTGGGTATGTACATCCTCGTTTTCCTCTTCACGGACAGAAATTAATAGGTAACAGTGCTATATCGGCTACCGAAACCTCCAAAAAGCCATTAAACTCTACCAAAAGACATATCCCGGCGGATCCCAAGTTGTGTTTGACATAACGTGGAAACCCTACTTCCTCGACCAGATTCCTCGCGAGAGTGAATTGATTCAAGGCATGCCATACCTACTATCATTATTCATGGGTCCAAGAGAGTGTGACGAACTGACCAAGAACCACTATATAGAGTGATGCGCGTACCAAGTTGTCGACTTGGTATTCTGGTCTTTTTAGTAGCTCAGTCGGTAACCGTCCCACAGACCTACTAAAACGGTCTTGGCGGGTAGAAGCGCACCTACCCAATGTCAAGCCCGTGATAGAGAGTAAAACTGACCAACAATCCTAGATCGAATGCTCCGTCGCATGAACCCTGACATGGTTCACGGTGCTCAGATGCGCCTGAAGCGAGTGGGCATGAGCGTCGGGATCGACTTCAAATTTGGCGGATGGATCGGGAGTACGCGCAAGGCGCACCAATTGCTCTATTTAGCTCGCAAGGAGAGCAGTGAGCTGCAATGTCAGCTATCCGAGATGCTGTTCCACTATCAGTTTGAAAAAGAGGCCGATATTAGTCGGCCGGACGTACTGGTGAAAGCAGCGATGCAGGCTGGAAATCCAGAACAGAAGGTCCGGGGATGGCTGTCTAGTGAAGAAGGCATTGAGGAGACGGAGGAAGAGGCCAAGAAGATTAGGGAATCCGGTATTGTCGGCGTACCTCATTTTATTATTCGTGGGACAGAGCACTTGAAGGGAGCGGAGGATATCGAAGAGCTGTTTCAGGCTTTTTTCACAGTGGGTGAGAGGAAGTAAGATGGTTTTGGTGCTATATATAATTGGCTCGGGATCGGAATTCATCTTTTGGTATGAACTATCATATAGACATGTTCATATCGAACCATCCATGCCTTCCAGCCTCCCCAGAGCCCCGGCCCTTCTACCAAAGTCAACCATCATCTCCAGCGTGTCCGTTTCGCCTCGAGTGAAGTCAAACAGATGGTCCGATGTCAGACAGCAAATATTGTCTCCATGGAGTTGCCAGGCTCCCGGATCACGCACCGTCCGCGGTTCATGCAGATATGCAGTGAATTTACTAGGTTGCTGATGCTCCCAATCCGCGAACTTGTTCGACGCTAGCCAGCCATTGAACCAGAGCGGTTTACCGCGTCGGTCAAAGTGTAGTAGCTGAGGACCACAGATAGTGTAGTTCGAAGGGGGATCTTCTGCAGTGGAATTCGCCGTGAAAAATTCTGAGGGTGGCTCGATACTTCCCATGATGCCCGCATGGCCGTCGTGGAATTCATAGTCAGTGTCGCCGGCGAGTTCCCAGCCGAGCCAGAAGGTTTCTTTATCACCTGGTATTCAGGTTAGAAAATGAAGGAAATCCTGGGTTAAACAGAGGCAGGCATACCATAAACCATATCATAAACCCCTCTACCGTAAGCAGGACTGCCATCTCGATCCGGTCCATTCAGCCTGGTCACCAGCAAAAGTGAGACGAAATGCTTCCACGTATCCACAACCACAACCCCCGACTCTTGCATATGACCACTCTCCCCGGTCCAGAAACGACTCTGAGTGACATGTTTCGAGATGGGCCGGGGCAAAATCCGCTGCAACCAGCGTTTCTTCGACTCGGGCATCATCAGGCGATCCTTGAAAAACAGAGCGCCAGTTTCCATGTACGCAGGATCCCGGAACAAGACCTCGGGGTTCTGAAAGAATAGCGAGTCCGCATCGATGAATATGACATCCCGGAAGCTGGAAAGAAGAATGGCAAACGGCTTTCCCGCCCACCCGGTCAGTGTCCAGCCTGCGTCGTTCACCATCTGGCTGAGATCTCGGGTGACCACGCCAGGGAGAGATTCAAGGTATGCGCGAACATCTTCGCTTAGGTCTGAGTCTCCGAGATACATGATCTCGATAGGAAGATCGCAACCCAGTTGTCGGAGGGCGGGGATAGAAGTCATCAGGAATGGGGCGTGGTGGTCTCCTGCCGTGAAGACGATTCCGCGGCCACCGTTGAACAGCTGCGCGTGCAGGGTCATATGATCCGCGTAATAGGGAGCGGTCCAGGGGAACAAGAGAGTCGAGAGACCGGTGATCAGCGAGCGATATGCTTCGTAGGACCTGACAACCTGGGACAGAGGCATTTCGAGACTGTCGGTGATCCCTGGGTGCTTTCGCAGAGACTGAATAACATCATCGCGCACATAATGCTTATCATCGCTGGTGATTAAATGAAGAGCTTCCCACGGCTCCAGGAGTGACTTGAACGACCGCGTCCGCAGACCCAGTTCGAGGATCCGATCTTCTCCAAAGCCCTGAATCGGACGGAGCAAGTCGCGAATGCGTAACTCATCAGGCAATAACTCAAGCACACGACGAAGCGCAAGTTGGAAATTCGGCGATTCCGAATCCCCTTTCTCCTTTTTCGGTCTGGGACTGCCATTTGACACTGCTGGACGCTGCAATGACTTTTGAGCATTTCGCTCCCATCCTCCGGTAACAATATCGACCTTGGGTACGTCGCGAACAGCCTCAGTCGATAGTCGACCGGTCAAATTGACTCCCATCAAGCCATGTTCGTGCTTGATGGCTAAGGTAGCGTTTCTCGCGGCCAGAGGGTCGCCCTGGAGACCATCCCCAGCCAGCAGGGCACCCGTCCAGCCGAAGATGGCATGGTACCAGAGCGCAAAGCCGAACGCGAAGAAAAGAATTCGAATCACTGTCTGTCGCCGTTTACGCCTGCTGCGGAAGTGGGCCATGCCATCCATGGGAACTATCACCTCTCTTTGCGATCAGATGGCGACGGTGCAGAGGGTCTCACATCCCACATACGGTCGGAGATGAAAGATCTCGCCACGTCGCGTGATTGAAAGATACTACTCTTATAGGAATGCCAGGAAGAGACCGTCAGGGACGCCAAACGCCACAATCTGGCAGCATGATCACGACGGGCGTGAAGACCCGCGGAAGACCGGCCACGGTGTGATTCCGGACACTCTCGAGGGCATGGAGGAGGGCTGCCAAGGCTGTCATAAGGGACTGCAACCCTCCTGCGAGGTGTGTCCCTTATTCCTTTTCAGTCTAGTATCATTAGCAGAGTGAAAGGGGGCAATGTTAGCCGGGCGTTGGCGGCGACTGATTTGCAACGGCGCGCGGGGACGTCGCTGGTGGCTGATCTCTGTCGGGCCTTCGCGCTTCAGGCTAAAGAAGTCCGTCTCGATTGATTCAGGAATCAAGACTAGCTGGATGGAGTCCGGGCCTGTCTGCGTTCCCAGCCGAGGGTTGAAAGGGATTCTAGCCCTGCATCGGCCCTGCATGATCGTGATGCACTACATTCCCTCCACATCGTCACGATGCCATTACAAATATTCCAATCATTAGTTCATTAAAAACGACACATTGTACTATACTACATCTGATACTAAATGAATTTTTTCATATGTTCCGGTTGATGTGTCACTTCGTAATCGATATGCACGAACGCCCGCTCGACATTCGGCAGACTCTCGAGCTTCTCCTGCAAATCCTCCGCGACGTCGTGACAGACGTGCAGCGGCAGATTGGCATTCATCACGATGTCAACCTCGACGATCAATTGCGGACCGGAATGGTATGCACGCACGGTATCCACCGCCTCAACGGACTCGCTATGGGTCATAGCGATGTACGTGATTTGATTCAACATGCCGGCGTCTGCAGACACGCCGATCAGCAACTTGAACTCGCCGAGCGAGGTATGCAGCCAGAGGCCCAGGATCAAGCAGGATAGAATGACAGCGCCAATGGGATCGATCCACCATTTGAGCTTCGATCCGCCGACCGAGGTGAGAATACCGAACCCGTTGATAAAGAGATCGTTGCGATGATCCTCCCACAGAATGCGAACTTGCGAGTAGGTATTCCGCAGGGCCCAGCAGTAGAGAAACAAGCATAACTTGACGGCAAAAGCGACCGTCACAGCGATGACCGACGGCAGATGGAAGCCCGTCTCTCCACCCTCGGCCAGCTCCTGACATGAAAAGGCAATCAGGATCAACGAGACGCCCATCATGATGAAGGAGAAGAATATATTTCCCGCCGTCTCGACCCGCGATTTCCCCACGGGGAAACGATGCGTGTATCCCTTCTTGGCCTCGCGATTGCAGAGAATCAGGGTGATGTTGGACATGGGATCAAAGATGGAGTCGGCCATGGTGGTGAAGAGTGAAAGAGACCCGGAGGCGATGGCCCCGTAGAGCTGCAGACCGGACAGGAAGATGTTGCAAACGAAGGAGCCGTACACCGCGATGCGATACTGCAGCTGGGTGGAGGCCTCGTTATCGCGGGATTCTCGGACATGGTCGTGCACGGGCTTGAGGAGTCGCTCGATGTGCTCGTTCTGCTGTGTGTAAAAGTCGGCGACCTTGGATTTGCGCTTCACGCGACCGGAGATGCGCTTTCGCGAGCTGTTAGCCGACACGGCCTGGATATCTGACGAGGCTTTGACTTTGCTGGAGAGGTTGAGGGGATCCGCCGCGGAGGCCGTCGCCGGAGGATTCTCGAGATCGGACATTTTGAACGATTCAGTAGGAGGACCTTGGAGGAGGTCGGCCTGAAGATAAAAAAGAGAAGAACAGGAGGAGAAGGAAGGGAAGTGTGAAATTCTCCCCCAGAGGTGCATTTTTATCATCGGCCCACTGCGAGTCGCGCTGCGCCTTTCTTGGTATCTTGGCCATTGGCATTACTTGGCTTCGCTTTGCCATTTGCCATGTTGTAACAAACCATATTGTCATATTCAGACACGAGGTCATTTCGATCCTCTTCATCATTCCAGCATATACGAGGATTGAATTTCGTTGGTTTTCTAGAGTCTAGAAACGATCGATATAATATGGACGTAGAAAGGCTGTGCATCACGGTTTTGGTGTGCAACCCTGTCAGCCCGATCTTGCAATATGAATGAACAGTGGAGGGGGTATAATCCCTGAAAGTGCTCCGCGGCCGTGGGGATCTAGACCGTTGCATCTATTTTTGCATGCCCTAATTTTGAGATAGTCATCTGCAGGAGTTCGTTGTTGTCTTGACTTTGTGATTGAAGGTAATAGTGCTGAACCCCTGAATATGCGAAACCTCGTTTTTCCGGTCTGTTTGAAGGGCATGAACTAACCATGAAGACTGATAAAAGGGGAATTGGGGAGAATTAAACCATATCTAGCTCGCTTGATCATCCCACTGCCCGGGGGTAACCAAAAATAAGGTACACAAGGTTTCCCTCTAGTTCTGTTTCAGCCGGGAATTAAGGAATCTACAACAATCCGGAGATTACCTTGTTCTACACGACTGGAGTCAACCATTATCCTAATTTATCGACAGCGCGAACTGGAGTACTATGCACCCAGTAAATTAATGGGGCAAATCAGTGGCCTCGGCGCAAGATCGAAGAAGGCCGAATCCATAGTAGCCAGGTCGGCGAATATTTATCGCGCAGCCTTGAAACAGTGTGAATGTGGGATAATAACTAAAGACTGAACGATCATTGACTGCAATGAAATTCGGCATTGAAGGATTTGGCGTCGGCAGCTACTGTGAATAAACTAGGAATTACTGAATCTTGAATTGTGACAGCCATGCCGGGGCTCTAAAGTGGACGAACGGTAAGCATTTCCACCACCACAACGTCGGAGCCCACCTGCAACTGCTCTCCACCTCGGCTCGGTTGTACTTGTAGAATGATCCTCATTGTATTCAATTGTTAATCGAATTGCGAATTGCCAATTGCAGAGCCCTCAGCAGGAACCGCTCGATGATGTCATGGGTAGACCACCACGCTAGTCCCAATGCGGCAGGCGTTGCGAAACCCCCTGGGGAGGAGGAATGGCTTCGTGAGAGAACAAGATACCCTTTCCCCACGTTGGAGGGGTCGGTAGATCCCGCTGATCTCGCTTCAGAGTGCTCGGGAGTTAAGGACTGGCCGAGGCTGTCTAATTATATCCATTGACCATTCCAGCGAGTCCACCACCCTCCACGCGACAGCCCCGGGTCCAGTGACCAGCTGAGTAGCCGGTTCTGACTCGTAGATCTGGGGAGAAGGGCGGAGGATGAGGCCACAGACGCACAGATGGCAACAAAATGCCAGGGACTACATGTTTGTCTCGGTGGGTGACATGGAAATCGGGACATTCCACATGCGACGGATCGGTGCAAGGGGAAATGAACAGCCCGTCTCAAGGGTGACATGCAACAGGGCGAGGGAAAGGTCCAATATTGCTCAGAATCCCACTGGACAGTGTGCACTGTACAGTGTACTCACTACGAAGTATACAGCAGGGAGAGAACTGGTGAGAACTGGGCTCGGGCCAAACTTTAGCTGGCGCGACCCAATAAAGGGAATCCCCACCGTGCAAGGACCAAAGCCTGTCTGATAAATGGACCTGGAACCAGCCAATCGCCAGGGGTCTAAGGCACTCGACCCAAATCCCATGAATGTGTCGAGATCCGAGGTTTGTCGATCCTCTTTGCGGGGAAAGTAAGAAAGGAAAAAGGGGTTTCATATGCAAGTCCAACGAGGGGTCCTGGACTCCTGGCAGCGCATCTTAAATACTAAGTCCTGGTCAGGCCGATGAAATCCTCTGGATCCAGTTCATTTCTCTATGTACACTATTTTCTGACTTTTCCGTTAACACCATGACCTCGACCACCATTGCCCAGGGCTTCCTGGGAAACTTGACGACGGACCAGGAGTCCCGTTTACGCCAGCTCTGGTCCATCGTGCTGAAGCTGCACGACGCGGGCGCTCAAGGCTCGCACGATGTACCTGGCGCCACGAACGGCGATCGACGAGCCTCGCTGTCTCGCACCGAGACCGCCGCATCTGCCAATCCCAACTCGGCCTACACCAACGAGTTCGCCCAAACCCTGCAGGAAGTGGGCATCCAGGGCGCGGAGCTGAAGTCGGTTCGCGATGCACTTGTCAACACCTCCATTGACGACCTCCGTCAGAGTCTCCTGAGCACGGCAAAGCATGATCACCCCGATGCGCTGCTGCTGCGGTTCCTGCGCGCCCGCAAGTGGGACGTAAACAAGGCCTTCGTGATGATGCTGCACGCGCTGGTGTGGCGTGTCAAGGAGATGCATGTTGACGATCAGGTCATCGCGAGATCGGAGCTGGAGGCGCTCAAGGATTCGCAGAACAAATCCGATCCGCAGGCTGCGAAGGCTGGTAGCCAGTTCCTGGCGCAGATGCGCTGCGGAAAGGCCTACTTCCACGGAGTGGATCGGGTCGGCCGTCCTATCGGCGTTGTCAAGGCTCGCTTGCATAAACCGGCCGACCAGAGCGAGGAGGTGATCAACCGATATATTCTGCATGTCATCGAGACGGCGCGGTTGCTGCTGGTGCCGCCGATGGAGAATGTGGTATGTAGCGGTGATCAAGTGTCTTATCGATGGGAGGCTAACAGATTCAGACAATTGTGTTCGATTTGACGGGATTCTCTCTCTCCAACATGGTCAGTCATTTCCATTTCTTTCATTCATCACGAGGACCTATTTACTGACCCTATTTCAGGAATATGCTCCTGTCAAGTTCCTCATCGACTGCTTCCAATCGAACTACCCCGAATCACTGGGCACCATGCTCATCCACAACGCTCCTTGGGTCTTCTCCGGTAAGATGCCCACTTCTCTCCCACTATGCCAACCATTCTAACGTAACTCAGGAATCTGGCGCATCATCAAGGCATGGATGGACCCCGTCATCGTCTCCAAGATCCACTTCACCAACTCCGTCGCCGATCTGGAGAAATTTATCGCCCCGGACCAGATCGTGAAGGAGCTCAAAGGAAAGGAAGAATGGGACTACGAGTACATCGAGCCGGTCGAAGGCGAGAACGCAAAGATGGCCGACACGGCCACCCGCGACGAGCTCACGGCGGAGCGTCAGCGCATCGGCGACGACCTGCTCCGCGTCACCGGAGAATGGATCGAGGCCGCCAAGGCGAACAACAAGCAGCAGGAGAAGGGAGTCAAGGCTCGTCGGGCCGACGTGGCTGAGGACCTGCGACTCAACTACTGGAGATTGGACCCCTATGTGCGAGGCCGCAACTGTCTTGACCGGACGGGCGTGATCAGGCAGGGAGGCAAGATCGAGTTTTATCCGGGCCCGGACAGCTTGACGGATGCTGAATTGGCCAAGGCGCTGGAGGTGGTACATGTCGAGCGGACCCAGGCCAGAGTGGTGAATGTTTGATATCCTTTGATGTTCATGATAAATTATACCAGAATCTACATAGTGTCGGTGAATGGAGTTTTTGATCTTTCAGATCCACCTGTTCTATATCTCGTTATCATCACTCATCTGTTCACATAATGCGTCTATCAAGGTGTTCTCTAGCCAAGTCTAGCAAATCAAGCACTTTAATATATCAAAGACGAGCCAACGGCCCATCCGATCGCAAGACGCCGATCGAGGCCGTCGAAACATCGGCCAACGTACGGCAGCCCGTCAATTGCATGCAGCGCTTGAACTCGTCATAAAGAATGTCCAACACTCGAGAGACACCGTTCTCCCCGTCATACTAAATCAAATTATTAGTGAATGTAGACTCTCGCATATTGGGACGATCAACCTACCGCTAACCCCCAAAGCGTCGGCCTTCCAATCCAACAACACTCAGCTCCCAAGGCCAAAGCCTTGAACATGTCGCTACCAGTCCGAATCCCACCATCGATGTGCACGGGGATCTGACCTCCAGCGGCCTTGACACATTCCGGCAGCGCGTCGATCGTCGCCGTCGTGCCATCCAACTGTCGTCCGCCGTGGTTACTGACCAGCACGCCGTCACAGCCGTACTGTCTCGCGAGAAGGACGTCCTCCGCCGTCAAAACCCCCTTAATCCAGATCTGCATCTTAGTAACCGATCTCAACCAGGGGACCTCGTTAGCCCAGGAATGCGCATCCGAATTAAACGCCACGAATCCCGCATCGTGCGTTTGATTCTGAATCGTCTCCGAATCCCATTCAATCATCGGAAACGACAAACCCGCCGGAGTGCGGAAATCATGTTTGACCTCGGTATACCGCACGCCCAGGACCGGGCTGTCCGCCGTTAAGAAGATAGCCTTACACCCGGCGGCTTCAGCACGCCGGATAATACGTTCCTGCTTGGCGCGGTCCCGCATCGTATAGGCCTGCATGGCGTGGATTCCGAGGCCGACGGCCTCACCGGCCTGGGTGATCTCTTCGACGGAATGATTCGCAAACGAGGACACGCCCATAGGGACATTACGACGCGCGCAGGCCCGACTGGTCGCCAATTCGCCGTCGGGATGAGCCATGGCCTGGATTCCTGTGGGCGACAGGCCTAGGGGGAATGCGATGCGTTGACCGAACACCGTCGTGGAGATATCCAGACCCGACACATCGACGAGAACACGCGGGCGCAGACGGTATTTGTTATAGGCCGACGAGTTCTCCGATACGGTGACTTGCTGCGTGGACCCGGAGTTGTAGAATTCTGGACGAGGTTAGCAGCGTAATTCGTAACCCAAGCCACCGCGATGGGTGCAGATGAAGCCCACCTCGGACGATGAACGGCAGTTTGGCCGTCGCGGCGGATTTGATATCCTCGATGCAGAGCATAATCTCGCTATTGGAGTTGGGAGCCATGACGGGTGGTGGTGGACAGGGGTTTATTGTTGATGTTGAGGTTATGTGCAGTTGATGTTCAGTTATACCCCGCCATTGTGGCTCCCCTAGCCGAGTTCATGCAGCTCTTCGCTGGCTTCAATCCTTGCTTTTGCTTTGGGTACAGTGTTCTCTATCTACGATTATCTCTGTTTATTTTAAATAAGATAGGTTGAGTCTTTTCCATCAATTGGGCCCTGTCGCATATATGTGCATTTCTAACGCCATCTTATCTATTTTTAGCGCTGGATTCTGCGATATCGACCTATGCCAATCCTTCCATATTTATATATTGACAACGAGCTTATAGTATCGCTCGTCAAGGCTTTAGAATAGTAGCATTCTTACTCCACTGGTCTCATCATAAACAGTAACCTCTCATTGCAGATCCCAGACGATTAATACACTCGAGACAATTTGACAATTCGGTCTCGTTTGGCTTGTCGGAAAGACAGGATCTGTTGGGGAGTCTTCCTTTTATCCAAGAGTCCATTCAAGTTTGAATCCCCAGTCTCGATCGCAATCGATTCCTTTGAGGCTAAATTGAATACCCCCGCCAGGATCAGCGCATTTGACGGAAACCTCAACTGTCGCAGATCGCATCTCATTGACACTGATACTTGACAGGACTGTCGATCCCGGTTAATTCAAGAATTTAACCAGCAATGCATTCCCCCCATTCCCAAACTTCCCCTGAGTCCATTTTAGCATATTCCAGGAACTAAATTCCTACTCCGTAATCCACTGGCTAAAACGTCCGGCAGCATCCGACGTCATGTAAATTATAGCTTACAGCAGAACTATAGTCCACAGCAGCATTCTGGCTAGTCATGCTCTGCGGAGTGCACGGAGTCAAGTCAGGGGCAGCAGGCCGAAAGGTCTTTTAGCCAGGAGAAGTGAAACTAGACAAAACCGGCGATTCTTCACCACCGGCCAGAGTGGAGCAGGAGGTCCACCGCGGCGACGAGCTTGGCCAGTGTCGGGGCGCCTGAACTGCTAATAGTGGACTGTCAATCTCTACCTGAAACGCGGTCTCCCTTCAAATTTTCCCAAGACCCTCCGAGGATATTCCGGGGCAGGCAATAAGGTCGACTTCAGGCGGGAGCGAAGGAGCTTGGAAGGGCGTGAAACCGGTGGTGCTGCATTTATTTTTGTTTTTACGGAGTACTGAATCAGCCTAGTTAGTGCTTAATCAATGATAATAATCAAACAGGAGACAGACGGATATAAAGCGCAGACTGACGCCCCGATCATCCGGAGTCAAGCAACCTTCCAATTCCCTACAATTGCAAAAATGGTCGCTTTCTCTTCTCTCCTGCTCGCCGTCTCCGCCGTCACCGGCGCGTTCGCTGCCCCCGGCGACTCGTCGCTGGTCGAGCTGGCCAAGCGCGACCAGGGCACGAACAACGGCTACTTCTACTCGACCTGGTCGGACGGTAACGGCGACGTGAGCTACACCAACGGCAACGGCGGCCAGTACAGCGTCGACTGGAGCGACGCCGGCAACTTTGTGGTCGGCAAGGGCTGGAACCCGGGTAGCTCCAAGTGAGTCTTCGCATCCTCGACATAGTCCGTGTCGCGACAATACAGAGAACTAACGCTATGTACAGCGCCATCACCTACAGCGGTACCTTCAAGCCCAACGGCAACGGCTACCTGTCGGTGTACGGCTGGACGCGCAACCCGCTGGTGGAATACTACATCGTCGAGAACTACGGCGACTACAACCCGTCGACGGGCGCTGAGCAGATCGGCAGCGTGACCAGCGACGGCAGCACGTACAAGATCTACAAGACGACGCGCACCAACGCCCCCTCGATCGATGGCACTGCCACCTTCACCCAGTTCTGGTCCGTCCGCGACAACCTGCGCACCGGCGGCACCGTCACCGTCCAGAACCACTTCGACGCCTGGGCCAAGTCCGGTCTGTCGCTGGGCGAGCACAACTACCAGATCGTCGCCACCGAGGGATACCAGAGCAGCGGGTCTGCGGATATCACCGTGCAGTAGACGGTGTGATCTCTTGGTCGTCCATGGGGATAGGGGGAAATGTTTGTATGTTAGGATGTTACTGTTGGGGACTGGGTCCCTGCGTATTCGATCACTCATTTCTCCGAGTCTTGCGTCTTCTCGTAACTGGTTCGTAGGTGTCGGTATGAGGGTCCGTGTCCGTACATGGGGATATACCTTGCATAAAGCAAAGCATGTAGTTCCTCGAAAGTCCACTGACAACCCCGCAGGCACTTGTCGCTCGTGTTACTCAGTAGTTACTCAGTTGAGACTAGAGCAACTAGACGAGTGGGCACCAATCGCACGATCTAAATCGTAAGGCTCGCGTTACCCCCGCTGATCGGTGGTGCTGGTAAAAATCCGGAGCAATCGAATGAAATCTCTTCAGAACAGAACAAAGTGACATATCATGATCATTCTGGAACGAGAGAAAGATAGTATCCATTCATCATGAACACTCTCGAATCATGGCTTTACCACACGCCCCATGAGGCGCAAACACGCAGCAAACCGATGCGAGTGATGGCCCTCGGTTTCTCCCGCAGCGGCACCGAATCGCTCTCGCGGGCGCTGCGCATCCTGGGCTACGACCACGTCTTCCACGGCTTCGAGATGTGGAGTCACACGCCGACCCTCTGGCGACCCTGGACGCTGCTGGGACGGCGGAAATGGGGCACGACGAGCCCCGTGGCCGGGTCGTCGGGTCTGGGGCGCGCCGACTTCGACGCCCTCTTCGGCCACTGCGAGGCCATCACCGACCAGCCGGGCGCGCTCTTCGCGCCAGAGCTCATCCAGGCGTACCCGGAGGCCCAGGTCATCTTGAACCGTCGCGACGTCGATGACTGGTACCACAGCTTCAACGCGGTGATCACGCCGCTCACCACGGGCACGCTGTGGCACGTTCTGCCCTGGTTCCAGGCCGATCTGTACTGGCAGATGCGGTACATGACGGATGTCCAGATCCCTTTTTTTCGGGGCTCGTGGACCCGACATGGCAAGTGGGTGTATGAGGAGCATAACGCCGTCGTTCGCGGACTGGTTGCTCAAGAACAACTGTTGGATTGGACAGTAGAAGACGGATGGGAGCCTCTCTGTCGGTGAGTTAATTCAATTTGTTTTGGGTGTGCGACAGAGGAAATGCGACCGAGGCTCACTGGCGATAGGTTCCTGGGTAAGGAGATCCCAGACGAGGAATTCCCCTCGGGCAACACGCCGGCATACATGATGCAGAACTACCAAGGGAATGTCATGCAGACGATTCAGGCGGCCTGGCGCAACCTGGGCCTGACGGTTATCGGTGTGGCTGGAATACTGTGTGCCATGGGCTGGCAATGGGGATGGCACGGAGGATGGGAATGCGGCGTGGGTGTGCGAGCATTCTTCGGGTCTTCCATTTCATTATAATACAGACAGAGAGGGGGCAGATGGATGTCGTGAAGAGAAAGAAGGCGAGGTTGAGCGTTGGTCGAGTCATGGCGACTGTCGGTCAGAAATCACACCATCGCAGTCCAACGAGAGCCGTGGAACCAGAAGTAGAGAACAAGGGCAGTTCCTCACGAAGAACAATTCCATTACCAAATACTTCTTGACATAAATTGTCACCTGCTGGTGCCTGAGATCCAAGGATCCTAACAATAAACAAACAGAACAAAACACCACACAACCAACGATGGCGACCGACGTCATGATGACAGCCCATGTCTTCTCCTTCCCTCGTATACTTCGCACTCCTAGCTTCCTCTCTCCTGTCACCATTCTTACTGAATACTCCCCCTGATAAGCCAACCTTGACCTCCACAATGTCCATGTTCCCATCCCTATCCAAACCCCTCTCCACTACTCTCCGGCGCTCCCTGCGTCCTGCCACCACCCTCTATCCCCGTCTACGCCCCTACCACCCCGAACCGATCAGCACCAAAGGCGAGGACTGTACGTAGCCTCACCATGTCATTCCAGGCACACTAACCAGACAGTCTACGTGGCACCCACTTTCCCGGACGATTTCGAGTCGCCGACCCTGATCATCAAGAAGAAGGGCGGCGGACCGCCCCGGTCGTGGGACGAGCTCCATTCGACCTTGAGCGAGGCTTCGGTACGTTGGCCTGATTCTTGTCGGCGAGATGGAAGATATAAGGACCGGCTGAGAATGGAATAGGTGAAAGCCGACCGTGGAGAAGTCGAGTTCCGGCCTCTCGGACGACAAGCCGAGATTGAGAAGATCCTCTGGCCCGATCGAGAGGAGCCCAAGATGGACGAGCTCTAATTGATCTTTCAAATTATTTTTCTGGAGACAGTAGTGGCTACGATATGATCTAATTAGGTGTATGTGCAAGGAACTGGCAGAATGACGAGATGACATGACACATTCACGAGACTGCGCTGGAATAGGTGTACCATACTATAAGGTTCATACATGCCACATATGACATTCGCTCTATACTACAAAGACCCAATAACATAAATCATCAGTCGTAAAAATCCTCTACTCTATCCTTTCCACCTGCTGGACCTGCTCCTCCTCGACCTTCTTATCCACATTCCGCTCCTGCGCGTGCTGACCCGGCAGCACCGTGCGACCTCCCTTGGACGAGAACACGCCTCCGGTGAATCCTCCCTTGGCGAACAGCAGCGGGAGATCCTCGAGTTCGAGACCCTTAGTCTCGGGATAGAAGAAGTACACCATGGGGAAGAAGGCGGCGTTGAGTACGGCGAAGATGACGAAGGTTTTCCATCCGATGTTCGCTGTGTCGGTTAGCATCCGTTCACTCAGTCCTCCATGGAATACCTAGGAAGTAGGAAAAAGAACTCACCAAAAGCAATCGGAGTGATCTTCACCACCGCAAACACGGCCATCCAGTTCCAGCCGGACGCAATCGCCTGCATACGACTGCGGATGCGGTTCGAGCAGATCTCGCTGGGATAATACCACGGCACGCACAGCCACCCGGAGCCATAGAACAGCTGGAAGACGAAGATGAAAGCGGTCGCACCGTACGCAGCATTCGTCTGGCCCAGCGACAGCAAGATAGAGACCATGACGAAGCAGAAACACAGACCGACGGTACTGATCAACAGCAACGTACGACGCCCGAAGCGATCCATCAGAAAGACCGGAATAGCCGAGCCGACGAGATACGTGCACTGGATGCAACCGCCGAGAATCATAGCCAGATTGCGATCCATGCCCATCGTCTCCTGGAACATGACAGGCCCGTAGTAATTGATCATATTGGATCCGCTAAACTGCTGGCCCAGCTCGATGGAGATGACGATGAGCAGACGACGCAGATTCTGGCTCTCGCCCCAGGTGAACAGCTCCTTGATGCTGAACGGGCCGCCCTTGTGTTCTTCCTCCAGGTTGACGCGGATGTCGACGATGGTAGCGCTGACGGAGGGATCGTGGATGGGTTTATCTTCGATGGCGGCGATGACCTCGCGGGCCTCTTCGAACCGGTCGCGCGAGGCCAGCCAGCGAGGTGTTTCGGGCAGGCCAATGACTTGGAGGACGAGACAGACGGCGAAGATGGCCTGGAAGGCGAGCGGGAAGCGCCATTGCAGCGAGGATTCGGTGTAGCTGGTGCCGTAGTCCATCCTGCGAGAGGGTGAGTCTTAGTATGTCTCTATATTTCCAACCCATGC
The DNA here is from genome assembly GCF_023601865.1 of Aspergillus affinis. Taxonomy (NCBI): domain Eukaryota; kingdom Fungi; phylum Ascomycota; class Eurotiomycetes; order Eurotiales; family Aspergillaceae; genus Aspergillus; species Aspergillus affinis. The sequence continues at coordinate 52,400 of NW_026515834.1, forward strand.
ATGCTCTTTATCGGTATTCAAGCTGACTTACCAGTAGGCGATCACCACGCCGAGGATGGTCACGGTGCCTTGCAGCGTGAGCAACGCACCGCGATACGAGGCCGGCGACAGCTCCGACTGATAGACGGGCGCGGTGGACGAGTTCATGCCGTTACCGACGCCGGTGACGATTCTTCCGACGATCAACTGAGCGACGGTGAAGGAGGAGGCCAGGATGGCGGTGCCGATGATCATGATGGACCCTCCGGCAATCAACATAGTGCGACGACCCAACCGTTCGGCCACGAAATACGCCACGATGGAGCCGAGCACGCAGCCGATATCGTACAGGGCGGTGATATTCCCCTGCATATTCGCGTCGGGGTTATTGAAGTCGCGACCGAAGCGATTATCAGCGCCGATGATGCCGGCCATCACGCCCTGGTCGAAACCCAGCAGCAGGAAGGCCTGGCAGGAGGCCATGGTGATGGCGATGATCAAGGACCGGCCTCGAAAGTCATGTTTCCAGAGGGGCATTTTGGCGACGGTGAAATCTGTCTCGCTGGCTATTAGTCTCGACTGACAGGCAGACAATTACCCCAGGTGCGGGAGAAGGGAACGGACCGATCTAATATTTGGATCTGGGGTCGACCTTCCCCGGGCATCGTGACAGATTTACCCCGAGATGCCGTACTCCACACGCCGATCTTGACGGTTGTAGGCGTCGGTGACAAGCAACGGCATGCTGGGTGCCATTCCGTAGGCTGAACGCAGCTCGTGGTGGATCGTTCGGGTCATCATCGCCCCGACTTTGCGGGGATTCCCCATGGGACAGTCGGCTTTTCCGGTGCAGACTGCTGGAGAGTGGAGATCTGATCTGTACGGAGTATCTCAGGATTATATAGGGTTGGTTCAGTGGTGATTTCGTGGGAAACAGTCGTACAGTCCGTATCATTGACTCCTAATAAGTAGTAACTAATACCCCAGGATTTTTCATACATCCTTTCTTTTGTCTCCCTCTCATCTCCTCGTCTATACACTTTAAATATACACAGCATAGCATACTAGAATATTTACATACTACAGACCCCGTCCATTAAGCCAACCCCACACAGTTGGCATAATAGGTCACTGTGGCCGGCCAGTCCGAGAACATACCCTTGACGCCGACCTTGCGCGCCAACGCATCCACAATGCGATACATATCGCCGTCCTTGCTGATCGTGCTCGCAATCGACTGCACGTAATACTCCTTGTCGGCGGCGGCCGCCTTCAACGGGCCCGACCGCTCCAACGACCAAGTGATGAGGTCAAGGCCGGCGTCGCGCGCCGCCTTCGCATACTTCGAGGGCACTAGCTCGCCGTCGTCGGTAGCGTTCAGCAGCGCGAAGATAGGCGGCGCCATGATCTTGACGCCCTTCTTGGCCAACTCCGGCAGACTGGCCACGGCCTTGGCGTATCCCTCCTCGGTATCGATGCGCTCGTCCAGGTAGATGCTCTGGCGACCGAACGCGGGCTCGTGCTTGATCCAGTAGAAGATGTCGTCCTCGACGAAGGACTGCGGCCACACGCGCGACGGGTGGATGCCCTTGCGCTTGTAGTCGTCGATCAGTTGCTGGGCGTACATGGACTGGGTGTAGTTGCCCTGGAAGGGCATCGCGACCTGGGGCTCCTTCAGCTCGGGCGAGAACTGCAGACCCAGGGAGTCGATCAGGTCGATGTACTCGTTGTGCTCGACGGGGGTGCCGCACTGGTCGTACAGCTCGGTGCGCCAGGCAGGACCACCGTACTGGTAGTCCTCCGGGGTGGTGGCGGAGGCGTTGCTGGAGTCCATCTTCGCGCAGAGCGACTTGAACTCGGCCAGGGTGATGTCGGAGGTGCAGCAGCGGGCCTGGGCGGGCTGGTCGTCGGTGGCCGGCTCGAAGGGGGTGGAGCACTTGGCGGCCAGCTCAGGGATGGTGAGGATGTTGGTGGTCGTGTGCAGATCGCACTGAGAGTGACGGCAGACGAGCTGGCGGTCCTTGGTGAAGGCGACGTCACACTCGACGATGCCGGCCCCCATGCGGGCCCCGGCCAACATCCCCTGGCGGCTGTGCTCGGGGATCTGCAGGGGGCCGCCGCGGTGCGAGATGGTGAAGCTGGGCGCGTGCCGGATGGGCTTCTCCGAGCAACCGAGCAGCTCCTCCTTCAGGGGGCTCGGGTCCATGTCGTCCACCAGGTAGAAGGGACGAGGGCCGACCTGGATGTTGGTAATTGTTTCATTGTGAGCGGTGGCGCGACGACGGTTGAAGGAGGGCGCGGCCACGGCGACACCGGCCGTGAAGAGGAGGGAAAGGTGCATTGCGAAGAGAGGGAGAAAAGGAGGAAGAGCTAGGTCAAGGGCAGAGGAAGGGAGAAGGAGGAGGAGGGAGGAAGAGTGCGCGCAGAAAAGGAGAGGAAACCATAGCCACCGTGGGCGAGGGCGGACTTTATAAGTCTGGTATCTCGGGATAGGGAATTGTTATGGCCTCACGATGGAGACCAACGCGTGCAGCAATGCCATCATCTCACTTGTCGACGTTTCCTTGGCAGTCTTGGCTTCATATAGTTCCTGTCCTTCACATGCATGAGGCTGTCGTCCTGATTGCTCCAAACGGGCGTGTTGGGTCTCTCGTTTCCTTGGATGGCCTCCGCCTTCTGGGGGGAATGGATAAGGGATTCGATAGTTCCCATGGTGATTGGTATGGCCGGAAAGTGCTCCACCCCCACGCGGTGGACCTTACGAAGAGAAGAGTTCGACGGTCTGCCAGCGCTCCACCGGTCGGAAATTGGCTGCCTATCAACTGGGCGCGCTTTTTCGCCCGGAGATGCTGGGGAGGCCATTCAAGCTCATTTTGGGGACAAGTGATCGCGACGTCATCGTCGATCTCGTGCCTGACGAGCCCTAACGTTGCATCGCTCGGTTTGAAGCTTCAACCATTTACCTAATCGGTGATTTTGTTACGAAATTCGGATTGGAAAAAAAGACTCAATTGCTTCTGATCTGGAAAACCGAAAGTCGGCAGTTACTCCTTGCAGGATGCAGCACAACGGCCGATCTGTGCAACGTTTATGCTGCCCCTTGCCTGCGAGGAACCGACAGTAAGTACTCCGGCTTTCATCGGATAAACCACCGTTCGGTCCTTAAGATTAAGCATCGCTAGCCTCGTCTAGTTGGTAGTTAATCAATTCCTTTCTAAGAAGCTCTCTACTCCCGGCTACCTGTGATATTGACGTCGTCCCTACGATCGAAGAAATCCCTTCCACCAAGGATTGAAGACTTGTCCACCTCCCTATTCACCTATGAAGGTGAAATTTGAGATAGCACAGCAGAGCAGTGAATGGGACGTTCGAAGGGAGAAATGCCCGCCCCTCCAATATAAAGATCTGATTTTTCACCCAGAAATAGCCTGACGAATGGCGTTGATTTTTTTGAGTTGAGTATACAGGAAGATAGGACGAGGAAAGAAAAGAAAATATTGCATCGGCCAAGCCACAGGCAGTCCTATCGTGTAAACTCGCTTCTAGCGGCAGTCTACGATCCAAATTCCCCCACAATGGTGTCTTGGACATTAGGATACGAAGACCTTTATTGTACCTCGATCAGACGATCATCGCCTCCGCACTATGTCCATCTCCACCTCGTATTGCAGAGACATGGCAGCAAGCACGGGTCTGTCCGGCATTCCACAACGCCAATCGTATCCCTGACCAAGCCAAAAGATACTCGGAAAATGGGACATGGAGGTGGAATCTGATGTTCGACAGCTATTATACGAGCCAGCAGCAGCAGGCCACCGTGATGGCCGCTCGTATTCTCTCCCAATCAGTCGCAAATACCTGAGACATCTGTGTACCGTGTGTTCTCTTCGAAGATATATACCCGTGATGGTTCGTTTCCAAGGAGCCTTTCTCGATACTAGAATACGAATTCGGCTCACACCAGGAGCAGTTTGAATTAAGCGCCGAAGAAGAAATAAAACAACATGCATGTCACGAAATTCCTCATTCCTCTTACCCTTGCCACCATCGTAGTCAGTAAATGCGTCGGCTACGATGACTGTCCCTTGACAGAGGTCTGCACGATGGTGACTCGCGCCACAACCACAGAAACCTCCATGCCGACCCCGACTTGCGTGGGCGTCTACTGTAAGCCAACCTGGTCCTATCTTCGACCCGGGAAACATGCTAACGAGTTGGCCAGCGGGCTGCACGTCCGGTTCCGGACCTCTTTGCTGCTCATCTTACTGCGCAGCGAATAAATGTCGGCCGACCGATCCGAAGTGGCCTAATTGTGCCGAGGACTTTGGTCCGTGCGAGGACGATGAAGAATGCTGCTATGGGAACAAATGTGTTGGGGGGATTTGTCGGAGAGGTGCATAGTTGATGGTGAGCGGGTTGAGTAATGTAAGAGTGACGGTCAATGTTAGTCCGGTCTCTAGATATTGTCTGACTACTCAGCACCCAAGGGACATAAGTAACGGGATCTAACTACATATTTCGCCGAACTTGACTCAGCGTACTCTGGGACAGGGCCTTCTGGCCTAGAGGAAGGCGACCGATTGACTATGACGCGGTTGTTTATCGTGGAGATGCGGCGTGGCTGTCGCGGCGAGGAAGGCTGAGTGGGTGTGCAAGTTCGATAGTTATACATATTCAATGGCTCGATTCAGGACCCCCGAGGTGACCGCGTGTCCAGAGATCTGTAGTATACATGATCCAACGCTCTCAACCCTGGCAGTAGACACCCCCGATAGGCACCGGGTCGGCCGATAAGTGATCTGTCTGGTGGGAGTTACCCAGCGCTCGGAGAATACGTGATTTGACACCCCTTGTGCATCACGAATTGCACAAGCCATGCCACCACAGGTGCAGAGCCAGTCTGTCTGTGTAAGATGAGAGAGAGAAAGTGATTGTTTCGTGCTGCCAAGGGATAAAAGACGCCATCCGCCTTGGCCCCAAGGCACCAACGAAGCATAAGCACACCAAGCAACACGAACGACGAATTGTCCATCTATCAGACGCACGGAACGACGCATCGGCAGTTGATCAGCCTCGGACTCCTTCTCCTCGGCGGGATCCTTCGAGGTCCGGTACATTGACACCCGAGACGCCCGCAGAAGACGACAGGAGGCACGACCGGCAACGAGTCGCCCCTCTCAAGTACCGCGGGGACACGTTGACTCCACCGCACGTCGAGACTATCGTGAGACGCTCAGTGGTCCACGGGGAATCCACCGCGATAATCGCTGCTGAATGGGGGAATTGACACGGGACCCCGCGTTTTCCCCGGTCTTTTCCTTAATGAATCATTGATTTCGCTGGGTGCGGATGGGTCCTCGTCGCGGTCCGGTCCCGCCCCCAGGTCCGACGTCCGTCTCTTTTATCACGATAGCTCTCGCTCCCTTGACCGACCCATCCTGTCGTGGGCTGACCTTTCGAGACCTCCCGCATGATGGCGTCCCCGGAACATACGATGTCGGCGTCTAAGTCGGACTCCCAGTACTTCGAGAAGGCAGAAGCGGCGCTCGGAGCCGTTGACCCGACCGGCCGTCTGTCGGATTCTCATCGAGCCTATCTGCTGGAACGACATGGCACGTTGGATCTCGAACCTTTGCCGAGCAGTGATCCGGCCGATCCCTACAACTGGCCGCTCTGGAAGGTATGCAGTCCTCATCCCGAGGCTGGACTGCCGGCGTTGACAGCGTGTAGAAAGCAGCGAATCTCAGTCTGGTCGCCTTCCACGCCTGCATGGGCACTTTCACCGCGGCCGCCATCATCTGTGCCTATGAAGACATCTCGTTGGATCTCGGCGTGTCGCTGCAGCGAGTCAGCTACCTCACCTCCCTCCAGATCGCCATTCTCGGCGGCGCCCCATTATTCTGGAAGCCGCTATCCCATCGATTCGGACGACGACCGATTTTCCTGATCTCTTTGGTCTTGAGCTGCGTGTGTAACATTGGCTGTGCCAAGAGTCCCGATTATGCCTCCATGGCGGCATGTCGCGCCCTCGTGTCGTTCTTCATCTCGCCGGCCATGGCCCTCGGCAGTGCCGTGGTGACGGAGACCTTCTTCAAACGCGAGCGAGCGCGATACATGGGCATCTGGACCGTCATGGTCACCTTGGGTGTTCCCGTCGGTCCTTTTATTTTCGGCTTCGTTGCGCAACGCGTGGGATATCAGTGGATCTATTGGGTCCTGGCCATCGTAAGCCACCCTTCATACTGACAGAACAACAATCTAACTTGACCAGACCAACGCGTGCGAATTCATTCTCTATATCTTCTTCGGTCCTGAAACCCGCTATCTCGGCTCCGACATGCAAACCACCTCCTCCTTCAAACACCAATACGTGGCCATCCGACGGATCGACCCGACTCCCTTCAACGTCTCCGAATTCCTCCACCCGCTCACCCTCTTCACCAACATCCCCGTCCTCCTGGCTGCGGTCGCCTACGCCATGGTCTTCGTCTTCGCCTCGGTGCTCAACTCCGTCGAAGTGCCCCAACTCCTGCAGAGCAAATTCGAGCTCAACGCCCAACAACTCGGTCTACAATTCCTAGGTCTGATCATCGGCTCTCTCCTCGGCGAACAACTCGGCGGTATCATGTCCGACGTGTGGATGAACACGCGGGCGCGACGGATCGGACAGAAGCCAGCGCCCGAGTACCGGCTCTGGCTCAGCTACGTCGGCTTCCTGGTGAGCATCGCCGGGATGGTAGTCTTCCTGGTCTGTACAGAGCAGGCGACGCAGGGGAAATGGACCGTCACGCCGGTCGTGGGCACGGGAATTGCGGCGTTTGGGAATCAGGTCGTGACGACCGTGTTGACGACGTATGCGGTGGATACGTATCCGCAGGATGCGGGCAGTGTAGGCGTGTTTATCAACTTTGTTCGCTCGACGTGGGGATTTATTGGGCCTTTTTGGTACACATCTCATCTTATTCCATTCGTGAATTTTACTGGATTGTGTTCGATTGCTAATTTCAGTGAAACAGGTTCCCGGATATGTTTGAGAGTGTGGGCATTGCAAACAGCTCGGGAGTCATCACGGCATTGATCATGGGCGTCAGCTTTATTCCGACGGCGCTGTTGCACTGGCAGGGGCATCGATGGCATGCAGATGTTAGAGGAGAGAAGTAAATACATTGATCTTGAGGTATTTTCTAGAAAATTGCGATCATTGAATCTTCTTGGGTGGATCTGAAAATCCAAGAATATCTTGCATTCAGTCCTTCATCTCAAGATATGTCGTTAGCTGCCCTCTGATGCGAGGAAAGAACAAAGCCAAGGAGGAACTACAGAAAAGTATTCCACACGATATCCGTGCAAATAGTCACCAATTCTACCAGTCATTGTTTCAGTCTTCTTCCCAGTCTTCTTCCCAGTCTTCTTCCCAGTCTTCTTCGGAGTCTTCTTCCCAGTCTTCTTCGGACCGCTGTTCCCAGGCTTCGTCTTGATCTTCTGGGGAAAAATTCTTCAACTTCGGCAGCCGCTCCCTGAGCATTCTGACAGTACCTGGGATAGGTGGAGTCCCATTATAAAGCTTTAATTCTTCCAAATGCGGGAAAAGATCCTACACACAATTATATTACCAATCAGTGAACAGGGAGAGCAAAAAACTGGATAGAAAGGAATGAAATGATATGGAAGGGGCAACATACCGGGATTTGTTCCATCATCGCGGTTACCACGTGTTTTTGACCCAAGTAAAAACCCCCTCCCTTCGTCCAGAACCATAAACTCTTGAGTCGTGGCGCATTGATCTGGGGAACACGACTGTGGTTCGGCTCAGGATAGATAACCAGAAAGGTCAAACGAGGGAATATCAATCCAATCAGCGCATCGTCACTAAAGGACCACATGTCCGCAGTGGCGCTCTCAATAAGGTCAGCATAAAACTGTCTTCGCCCAGGAACTATAGGGCCGAGGTATTGTTCTATAGACCGAAATTTCACCATTGTGAGATTCCTGATGTCTTTCCACAGATAGGATACTGCCTCTCGGTACCAGACTGTATTAACAAGAAGGCATTGGTAAAAGAAGTATTTATGATGTATGGTTGCGTCCAGGATATCCGGACTGCCGATGTCGTCGTCTGGGAGGTGAAGAAGGAAATTGAAGATAATTGCGATAAGCTCTGGCAAGTTGAGAACCAGCTGGGCGGCCGTCATGATGGTGGCCATGGTGTTGTTGGTTTAGTTTTAGGTGATGGGAGGGTAGATGAATAGAGGATGTGTGTATGTAGAGAGTTGAAGCCCTACGGCGGGGGTCATGCAGGGAGGAAGGAGTTATTCACTGCATCCAAACCGACCATGGGCACGCCTGAATTTTTCCGTGTGACCTACTGGGTTTGCAGAATTCAGCGGGGCCCGGGGGGGGGGGGGGGGGGGAAGGTTTTTTATTGATACCAAAGCAGTTATCAGGATCAGTAACTCTAAAGCCATTGGATGTTTCAGAACTCATTAGAACATATGAGACTATGCATTATTTTTGATTCAGTCCTTCTTCCCAAAACATGTTGCTACTTGTTCTCCAGCGCCAGCAAACAACAGAGCAAAAAGTCGACCACTGCCGGAAGACATGTCACATTTTATCAATTCCAGTAGTTAGGATCGTAATCCTAAAGCCGGGTGCCATAACCCACGGAATAAAGCAGTTTCATCTTCGGCAGCCGCTCCTCGAGCATTTTCATACAATCTTGAGTAGGCCGAGATGCAAGGGGAATCTCTAACTCTTTCAAACTTGGGAAAAGATCCTATACCCAGGAAATACGCCAGTCAGTGAGCAAAATCTAGCAGAAAGTTGCAAAAAAGAAAGAAAAGGGACAAAAAAAGAGCCAGGCATACCGGGACATGCTTCAGAATCTGGTCCACCTCATGTGGACCCCACCACCCCGGAAGACCATATATCCCCAGCTTCTTGAGTCGTGGCGCCTGAATCATGGGGATACGACAGTCGGCAAAACCATCGAAATCGAAGAGAAGATATTTCAATCGAGAAAAGACCAAACCACTGAGCGAATTGGCGTCAAAATGGCGACTGTACACTCTGGCTTTCTCAATAAACTCGGCATAGAACTGTCTTCGGCAAGGAGCGACAAAGGTAAAAAGGTGATCAATAGAATGATATTTTATAGATTTGTCAAAGGTGAAGATGATGTTTCTCCATAAGTAGGGCACTGCTTCCCAATACCAGACTTTATTCACAAGCATGAAATCGTAAAAGAGGCGGTGATGACAGCTTGACCTCAAACTCCGATGGATGAGCTGGAAGATGATGGCTAGAAGCTCTGGCAAGTGGAGAGCACGCTGGGTGGCTGTCATTTCGGTCGCCATGGTTCCTTATTCGTTTTGACTTCGTTTATGGATTGGAAGATAGCTATAGGATGGAAAGAAGCGAAGGAAGAAAGTTTAGGTCAGTGTGCAGATTTGAAGCCTCACTGACTCCTTAAAGACTGAGTTATAGGGGATAGAGGTATTCACTACACGGTGCACGCAGGCCCTGGTCACGCGTAACTCTTTCTTTTTCATGGAATATTTATTAACTACTTGACCTACTGGGTTTGGGGGATGCTAAGTAGTTATATTGGTGCCTGGGCAGTTGTTGATGCCAGACATATAGTTAAGGATGTTGTGATTGTTGGATAACCTAGAACCTATTTGCAAATATAGAGACCTGTGCAGCATTTTTCCTTTCGGCTCTTCTTTCCAGAATATTTTTAGGCTGCTCTCCAACCCAATACACGAACTAAATAGAACAAGTAAAACTACTGAAAAGCTTTTCACCACGACATCAGCCCCGATAATCACCAGTCCTACCTCCCTTCATTTTGGTCCTCTTCCCAGTCTTCTTCTCAGTCCTCTTTCTCCAAATCAAATTTGACATTAAATGCCTTTAACTTCGGCAGCCGCTTTCAGAGCAGTTCCATTGTATCTTCACAATGTTCAAAGTTAGAGGAAAACGTAAGCTCGTCTAAATCCGGGAAAAAGTCCTACACTCAATGCATCAGTAAGAGGGTAAAATAGAAAGTAACAAGAAAGAAAACGAAATTAGAGAAAACAAGAGGATAGAGCAGAACATGCCGGGATTCTCTTCAGCATCTCCTCTACGTCATAATACTGACAACGAAAGCACCAGAGACCGCTCACAAAGAGCGCTAGGCTCTTGAGCCGGGGTGCCTGAATCTGGGGCCAAGGCCTAGTATTGTACGCATGAAGATATAAATTCAGGGAATTTAAGCGAGAAAACGTCAATCCACCAAGCACACTGACATCCCAATCGCCATCGCCAATTTTGAAGGCGGCTTTCTCAATAAAATTCACATAAAAATGTCTTTGGCCAGGAGCTATTAGGTTGAAATGTTCTTCTATAGAGCGGCATCTCGTCATTGTCCCAAGACTGATATCTTTCCAAAGGTTAGGCACTGCTTCTCGACACCAGAGCTTATTCACGAGGATGCAAGGGTACATCCAATGTTTGGGGGGTCAGGTTATGTCCACCGAATAGTACTGAAGGAACATGAAGATAATTCCGAGGAGCTCTGCTGTCATAACGGTTGCCATGATGTTGCTGGTTTAGTACTTGGCAAGGGAAATGTCAGTTGAGGAAGGGAAAAGAAGGATGGATATACATAGAGAGTTATAGATGGAGTTTTCAACTCAAATTGAGGAAATATTTTTCTTCTTATAGAGATCTCCGGAACTTTCCTCTAGTGAGGGTTTGGCGGATCCAGCGGGACCAAAGTAATGAAAGTCATTTCATTCACAACCAATTCTGATGGCCATTATTTTTCGGGGCATCGAAAACCTGCAGCTTGGGCATCCGTTTCATGAGCCAATTCAGAAAACGGCGACTTGGCTTCACATCCCAAAGATCGGTTTTTCTAGACGCGGGTAAAGATTCCATGTACAGTCATGCAACCGGTCAGTGAGCAGGGCAGACAAGAAACGCAGGGACAACAACATACCGGAATGTGCTTTACCATCTTATTTACCAAAAATTTGGAATGATGCTCCACACCGTCGGGTAGGGTCGTATTCTTTGGCACGATCACCAACCTCTTAAGCCAGGGCGCCTGAAGATGGGAATGTGTTTACTTTCATCGTAGTCACCAAGCCAGATGCACAGGGATGTCAAACGATCAAAGGATAATTCCTTCAGCGGGTGAGGATCACCCCGCCAATTGTCCACAGAGCCTTTTTCAATAAACCTAGCATGGAACTGTTTCCGCGGAGGAGCAATAGTGGAGAAATAGCTAATGTCTTTCAGTGACTCTCTCTGTTCTGTTCAGTTCTTTGCTTGCGCTGGAGGGCAGTTACATATGTTCCGGGCAGAAAATTTGGATTGAAATGATGCTTCTATGTATCAAAACACAAATATCTAATAGTCAATATCCAATAGTTCTAAAGTTCCTAAACCTGATACATCGACCATACTGGCTATGGGCAAAGAAGAAATATTTAAAAAATAAAATAAAAAAACGATCCCGGTGCGACTCGAACGCACAACCGCTAGCACCGGAAGCTAGCGCGCTACCATTGCGCCACGAGACCCGATTCTGGTTATCGGTCGGAAGTTCTGGTTACAAAAGACAAAGTTGAGATTAAATCAGTAGGTGACAATTTCCCCGCATGTCCTTCTCGCCTTCTTCAACTCCCTGAACTTCCCAACTTTCCAATTTCCCAATTTTAGATTTCAATTTCAGCAACGCCGTCCCATTCTCCTCTCCCGGTCCTCTTACAATCGACTGGGCACAGAATACGCAATATTCTTCATCTCATACAGATCCTTGTGCTGAGCCTTAATCATGTCGGCGCCCTATCATATCCGTTAGTCCGATTCTCATTCATGGATTCATCGCCTCTCACCTTCTCTCCGATCATATAGATAGAGTTCTGAATACGACAGTCGGGAATGACCGGAATCACAGATGCATCGACGACGCGCAGGTTCCGGATGCCATGCACGCGAAGCTTCGAGTCAACCACACCTTGGTGGACACTCTTCGACAGACGAGCCGTTCCGCAGGGATCTACAACAAGTTAGCAACGCGATGATACTAGGAATGGTTGACCAAAACTTACGGAAGCCGGTCTGACTGCGCTCCAAAACGGCCTTGTTCATCGCCTCGTCCGAGTGTAGCGGCATCTCCCATGGGTACTCCTGCTCTACGATGTCCTTGAACCCAGAACCCTTGGTCAATACATCGTAGGTCCAACGGACACCCTCGCGCATGGCCAGCACGTCCAGGTCGCTGCCGAAGAAGTTGAGGTTGATGTTGGGCTGCACCAGAGGGTTTGAGCTGTTCAGAGTGACCTCGCCGCCCTCCGACACGGGTCGCAGCAGATCCACAATAACGGTCATGTAGTTGCCCTGTTTGGGGACGGGGTAATGCCACTGGAACGCGGAGCTGAACATGCCCACGAAATCCAGCTCGAAGTGAGGCTGGCCGCCCGGTCCGAACGGGTCCAGGCCCTGGTTAGCGGCCTTCGCCTCCTGGTAGGCTGGGTACTGGTTCAACCGCTCGTCGATACGGGGGAAGCCGACCAGTTCCAGCAGACCGGAACCGACGGGCCCGGTTTTGTCGCGTCGGTAGGCAGCAACGGCGGCGTCGTTGGCGGGACCCGCGCGGAGCAGGTGGTCGTCTAGACCGAAGCCGTCCTTAATCCGCAACACGAAAGGAACGATGGGGTGGTCCAGAAGGTGCTGACCAACGTGCGGGGAATCCAGGATGACATCAATTCCATGCTTGGAGAGCTCCTCTGCGGGACCCACTCCGCTAAGCATCAGCAGCTTGGGCGTTTCGAAGACACCTTGCGAGAGGATGACCTCGCGGGTGGCATACACGCTGGTCTCGGCGCCCGTGGCCGGGTTGATGACTTCGACGCCGGAGCAGACGCGGGTGGCCGAGTCGATGATGAGACGCTTCGATTGCGCCGAGGACAGGACGGTCACGTTGGGCTTGTTCAACAGGTACAGGAAACTACCCTGTCGCTGACCCTTGTAGATGGTATCCACACAGTGGGTGAGTCCGTGCATCTCGCCGGAGAAGATGTCCTCAGACAGAGGCTCTCCGCTAGACACCCACGCCTGGGTGAGGGCATCCCGGAAGTGCTGCATTTCGGGGACGAGCTCCGCATGGGAAATTTGCAGAGGCCCACCAGTCCCGATCTTGGACAGGTCTGAGGGGTATAGCTTCTCGTCGTCATGATACGTCGCACATTTGCGGAGATACTCCACACAATTGTCCCAGGTCCAGTCGCGACCACCGAACTCCTCCCAGTCGTCGAACGTGGCCTTGGACCCGGGAATCCAGGTGAAGTAGTTGGCGCAGGAGCTGCCGCCGAGGACTTTGCCGCGAGTGTTGGGTTTCTCCACCCGCTCGTAGTCCTCGCGCTTGATCATGGTGGTCTTGTAGGCCCAGTCATACTTGCTGCCGCGGAGACCGAAGGCCTTGGAGGGGGTGGTGATGTCCTCCACCTCATGAGGGTTGTCGATACCGGCCTCGATCACCAGGACGTGGACATTGGGGTTTTCGGCCAGACGACCTGCAATAGTGTTTCCAGCAGTACCTCCGCCGACGATGATGAAGTCGTACTGGGATCCGTTGGTCACTGCAGACATGATGATGTTTTGAGCTTGAAAGACTTGGTATAAAGATTAAGGTATGAAGAAATTCGAAGAGTGAAGAAAGACAAGAGATGGGTTATTGCAAGTATTGGAAATGTTGAGAATTGTGTTGATGCGATGCTGATGAGATACAGTCCATTGAAGCTCAACCCGTCGTCTTTATATATTCTACGAACACCATATTGAGAGGTTTTCTCCATGACATGAAATCACCTCAACTGAACTCAACTCGATTCATTCTCCAACTCAGTGCCGTCTTCCGTGGTCCCGTCTGATCCGAAGAGGAAAATGGTGACACCGCAGGAGTATGACGGTATGACGGCAGACAAAGGGCAGACAGAAGGCAGACCCTGGCTAAGGTAGCAACGGGGCACCTTCGATACGGCGGCGTTTGTTTCTTTTGCAGTGTGGCTGACACCGACACCCGGCAGAGATTCGGTCAAATGTCGGCCGCTAATCGGACGGGCCGCGCCCAGCCACAGGTCTCCCCAGTGGCCAATCACAGCCGGTGGCTTGCAGCTTACGTGGGACGCCCCTCACGCAGCTTCCCCTCGTGAGGGGAAACCCTAAAAATATTGCAAAGTTCCCCTCATGAGATAGGAAACCTGGCCGGCTTCATCCACTTTTGGCGCTAGAAGGGTCCGGAATTGTCTCGGACTGTTATCAACAGAAATTTCTTCGTCAATGCGCGGCCGCGTCGGTCGGGTGCCCGAGGATGATTGTGGGTTTCGGTCGTGTTGGGACGGGAGAGGTGGGTTTTCATTGTTGATATAAATGAAATGGAGCTCCCCAGTGTGCCAGCGAGATTTTCTCCATCCTCGTTTGTCATTTGCATCTTTGGACATCCGCTGTGCCAGATCCCATCATGTCTAAGCCCGTCTACACCCTGGCCGAAGGCACGTTGAAAGCTTATCTTGCTCCGATTGCCGAACTTTTGACTAACCAGCTGTGCAGGCCAACCTCTTCCTGACCCTTCGGTCGCTCAGACCCTGCCCACCTATGGCGGTGGCGGTCTTACGACCCTTGGCGACACTCTTCTCATCGAGACCCTGACGCATTTTAACCGGGAACGGATTCCGGAAAGGTACCCAATTATTACTTTATCTTCGCGATCTTGATTGTGCTTAGCGCTGACATCCTGCAGGGTCGTCCATGCCAAGGCCGCCGGTGCCTGGGGTGAATTCGAGGTCACCAACGACATCTCCCACCTTACCTGCGCCAAGTTCATGAACGGCGTTGGCAAGAAGACGCCCGTTCTGTTCCGTCTGAGCACCACTGGCGGTGAGAAGGGCAGCGCCGACACCGTGCGCGACGTCCGTGGCTTCTCGGTCAAGTTCTACACCGAGGAGGGTAACCACGACATTGTCGGAAACCATGTTGTATGTCTCAGTTGCCCCGGTTAATTTGCACCAGCTCTAACCGTCAGCAGCCCGTCTTCTTCGTTCGCGACCCCGTCCGCTTCCCCTCCCTCAACCGGAGTCACAAGAAGCACCCGGCCACGAACCGTCCCGACTGGGGCATGGTAAGCACCGTTCCTTTGATCCCTCGGCGTTGCTCTCCGACTGACCATTTTCCAGTTCTGGGATTTCCACGCCAACCAACCCGAGAGTGTCCACACTCTCATGCACCTCTTTGGCTCCCGCGGTATCCCCGACTCGATCCGCCGCGTGACCGGTTTCGGCGTGCACACCTTCAAGCTGGTCGGCGCCGACGGCAAGTTCCGCTACTGCAAGTTCCATTTCCGCCCCGTCACGCCTATGACGAACATGAAGCCCGACGACGCCACGCGCATGGCTGGTGCCAACCCCGAATTCCACACCCAGGACCTCTGGGATGCCATCGCGCGCGGTGAGCACCCCGCCTGGAAGCTGTACGTCCAGGTCATGGAGCCCGAGCAGGCCGAGACCTACGGCCGCGCCGTCTTTGATATCACCAAGATCTGGCCTCACAAGGACTTCCCCTTGATCGAGGTTGGCCAGATGACTCTGAACAAGAACGTGAGCGGCTCTCCCTTTTTGAACTCATGCCCGACAGTAAATACTGACGTGCCACCCAGCCGGGCAACTTCTTCGCCGAGATTGAGCAGGCCGCGTTCTCTCCTTCCAACATGGTCCCCGGTGTCGCCATGACCCCCGATCCCAGTATGTCTAACTCTCGCCCTGTCCCTCCAGACTCCCAAACTGACTTCCCTCCAGTGCTCCAAGCCCGCATGTTCGCCTACCCCGACGCGCAGCGCTACCGTCTCGGTGCCAACTACACGCAGCTGCCCTCCAACCGCCCCGTCTGCCCCGTGTACGCGCCCTTCGAGCGTGACGGCAAGATGACCATGACGAACAACTACAACGGCGACCCGAACTACGTGCGCAGCACGCTGACGCCGGGTGTCCGCACGCAGACCGTGCAGGAGGTGCGCCACAACGAGTTCCTGCGGTCTGGCGGCGTGTTGGGTCTCAACGAGACCCCCGTCGACGACGAGGACTTTGTGCAGCCGCGCGAGCTCTGGACCAAGGTGTTCGACGAGACCGAGCGACGCAAGTGGATCGCGAACGTGTCCGAGACGCTGGAGAGCGTGCCGCCTCAGATCCGCGATGCCACGATCGCCATGTTTAGTCGTGTGGATCCCCGCATTGGCCAGATGATCGAGGCCAAGTTGAAGGGTACTGCGCGGTTGTAGGTGTGATGCACTTTTAATGACCTGATACAGATAGACTAGACTGGCCTAGAGGAGCATTCCATATATAGAGCGTAGGAGTTGGGTTATATTTGATTAATTCATTTGCCTTGATCTGGTATCATCTCTTCCCTTTTTATCCTCCCCCTTACTTAAACACAACGAAGTAAAAAACAGAAAGATAAATCACAACAAACCACCTAGACACATCGCACACGAAGATAATAGAAAGGTCATTTAATCCATCCCCCACCCATACTCGTCCCCGCGAACTTAGCCCAGAATCCACCTTCCCCCTTCAACGCCTCGTCCATCTCCGCTTTGGCCACGGGATCGATTCTTTTCTTGCGCATCTTCTCTTGTTTCTCCAGCGGAATCTTATGCACGGGATGGTTCTTGTCCATGTATGGGTCGGTGGACGTGTGTTCTGCGGTCGGCGTGATGCCCCATGTGTAGGAGGGATCGGCGAGAGGTTTCTTGTCTTTGGTATCTTTTTGGTTTTCTTCGGGCTGAGAGTGGGATGTTTGGTCTTTGTTTTTGGAGAAGAGGCCCATGGTGAAAGGACTGGGGACTGGACAGAGTATGTGAAGTATAGAATGTAGTTGTGGTTTAGTGTGTTGGAATAGCCTCAACAGTGGAATACAAAATATGTATAAAGACGTGACGTGACGTCTAATTTAGACTCTAGTAAAAAACACCCTAGGTTCATCTCCAATTTATACCCCAGGTCATACCACGCCATGCAACGCCAACCCTTCCTTCCATCCTTCCGTGACAAGGCACAGTCCAACGGTCCCAGGCGCCAGGGATCAGTAGGGCAATGCGCTGCTAATTTGAACGGAGATTGGTGCCAGCAGCTCCGATGATGTCATTCCAGGGTTCATATGCTAGTCGCATCGCCGACCATCCGGGCAATTCTGGGGCGAAGTTGAATCCATCGTGTGGTTGGCGTGGTGCTGATTGGCTCTGCAGGGTCGATCGCTGCGGTCTGATGAACCCTGGAGTTCAGCCTGGACCAATGAAGGCAGTTTTTTTGGGTTGCAGTTGGATCGTTTGTCGCGTGTTTTATTGCGGGGGATGAGAGGTCTGCACTGTGTGGACTGATCTATTAGTTATAGTATTTGTCCGTGCTTGTGTTCTGGTTCCTATGTGGTAGATTCGGTGCGGTCGCTGGAGAATTGAAGACGACTGCGAGAAACAAACTAGGCAGACTACAGATTCCTTGAACAGCATATACAGAGAAATGTGTTTATTCATTCTGATATATTCTGCTAATAACTATAACCCCAAACACAATACCAGTACTCCGCATCAAGCCTTGACATCCTTGGGAGCATTGCCTGCCTCCCTCGCCGCCTTCAACTTCTCCAACGCCTTCTCATACTGCTTCCAGCGACTCCCAGGAAAATCCCTGACCCGAACGACCTTATGCTTGTTCGTCCAGCCCCGTGCGCTCGGGCCCAAGCGATCCGCGCAATGAACAGCCCCTCCGACCATGGGATCCAGCAACTCGCTGACTTCACGATTAGCCGGGCTAACGTACAGCGGAGAGTGATCTTGGCCCTCGAGCTTGAACTCGGCCTCTTCAGCCGTGTACTCGATCTCGGGGGAAGTCATGGACGGGTCGTAGGAGGACTGATGGCTCGCAACGGCGTCGTCGGTGCCCCATTTGCAGGTTTCGTGCTGTTCGGGGTTGAGGACCGTGCGGTCAAAGTCTTCTACCACAGCGGGAGTATTGATGGCTTGGGAATGAGACGAGAGAGGAGGCTGTTCTCGAGAGGGAAGAGAGATGGGAGAAGCGTATGCTGGATGATGAGACACGATGCCTTGAAGAAAGTATCGGCGGGCCGTTGGGCCGGTGCTTCTGATGAGCGGACAGGTCAACATCGTGGTTGACAGGGGACTCAATAGACGGGGTATTTGATCCAGTGTAATCAAGCACACACTGCTAGGATATATGAAGGAGAATGGGACAAGGGGAGTCTCGACACGGTAGGACGGATCGCAATATGGTGACGTCATTATTTGTTTGGATCCGGGGTAGCTCCACGGTGGCGACCACGTCGTTGCTAACGTTGAAAGCCTGATTTGTTCCTCGATAGAACTAAGTAGAGAAGCCTCGGTCTAGGCCGTTTCGGTGTTTGGAGGGTTGGTAGGATAAAGTCAGTGCTGCACAGTTTGTACCCATGACGCATCGGAGAATCTAAGGGTAGATATTAAGAACACGACGGGCTGCTGGACTCGTCCTCGATGATTAGATCGCTCAGGATCGTGAATTTGAGCTATATAGCACAAGAACTAGGGCGATGTCGAACGAAATAATGAGGATTGATCTAGGTATTTCTTGCCTGGCCTACTTCATTCCACATTCTTGGTAGAGTTGAGCCAATCAAGCCAGTTCACCTCACCATCCAGGTCCATATTAACATCAATAGCATCATCCCATGACCAGGGAACAAAGCCAGGGCCAAAGGAAGCGTCGTGAGAATCGCTAGTCAGGGCTTGATCCAGGGGAACGTCGCCGGGGCCAACCGACGGTATGAACGTGTGTACATCATTTGTCAGATCCCGTAATCCAGAAATTGCATCGACATCAGGATAAGACGAGTCGAAGGTAGGAATGGACACTGAATTGCCAGGAACACCCCACGCGGGGAAAGAGCTGGCTTCTGGCTGGACTGTAGAAGCCAGCTGCTCCGGGGGCCTGGTATCTAGCGTTGACGCATCAGTCATTTCCATATGGCCCCCAGTTTCCCGTGCGGCCCCGACTAGCTGACGCCAACGGTTATCAAACAGATGGACAGCATCGGAGCCATTAGGAAACGGCCCACAGCTCATCGGGACAGGCAAGTCGTGATCTCCGGTTTCCAGCCGGTCGGCATCCTGAGGATCACCTCGGAGACGCTCAATCTCCACGTCGCGATGTTTCCGCGCCTTAGCCATAAGTTTTCGCAGAGGAATCCAGATGCGCAGGTTCTTGTCCATGTGTGATTGAGCTGGGATCAACCATTGGCTATGAAGTGCTACCCAGGCCCTCTCAACAAGAGGCGACCACGACCGTCGGGTGATCTCAAGCAAGAGAAAGACGATGGCATACCAATGGGTGTAGGTTTGAAAGACCCAGCGCCAGTGCCGGCACGCCGGCTCAGCGTTCAGGGCATGATTGTACTCCGCGATCTCGATCGATGCGACAAACAGCTTTGCGCGAGTTGCCTCGGAGAACTGCTCGCCGGCGGAAGGCGAGAGAATCGGGAGGTAAATCAAAAGGGCCATCTTCGCCATCATAAGGCGCGTGCTGACGGTTGTAGCCCAGTAGGCAATATTGTCCGACTCCACTGAATATCGCAGGTAGCCTCGATCCAGCTTCGCGTAAATTTCGCCGAGCAGACGGTCCTGTTCTTCCATGCTGGATGCGCCGTCCTTGACGCTGCGGGTCATCATCTCTTTTGTGAGATTGGAGGTTTCGTACGAGACGAGGGGGAGCGTCATGTCCGTGAGACCCTGGCGCGCTGGCGGCATTTCAGCGGTTTCAGGCCCGATGTCTGCGTCGTTGAGGTTGAGAGGAAGCTTCGTGTCGAAACTGCCGTATGCGATCGTGTAGTCCGTTCCCTGGTCCTCCGATGCCCTCACGTCAATCAGACAGAGGGCCCACCAGGCTCGCCGTCGCATTTCGACCTCATACGGTGTCAGGTGCTTGAAGTGAGAGCCGTCGCGCTGCAATCCAAGGGCCTGGGCTATGCGGATGGCGATTCCCGCCATCATCCAGACGAATCTGGGGCTGTCGTGACGGCGAGCGACGCAGAGAAAGATAGCCAATGCCTGGACCAGGATGAGATTGGGCGCGTTGAGAAAATCCGCCTTCGCCAATGCATGCTCGAGTCCCAGTCGGTATTTGAGATTGAGATCGCTCTTGGCCGCTCCGAAATTGGTCATGGACTGATGTAGGAACATGAGTATAGTCTCAGACAAGATAGGTCCAGTCTCACGACTTACCTCTTCCTCCTCCATGGAGGTGACTGTAGCATAGTAGATCGCAAACATCAGAGCCTCGTTGGAGGGCGTCAGGCTGGACATGGGTTGGCCGCGCAGATCACGAATCATCTTCGCCACGGTCGGACCGTGAACGATCCGAACGATGGAGTTGATATTCTCCGAAAAGACGTCAAGGAAGTATGGGATCTGAGACGGCAAAGGGTGTAATTCACGCAGGTCCACAGCGGAAGGGTTGAGATTGTGTCGAAACAGGAATGCATGGCGTTCGGACGGCGTGCGGTCGAGTTCTTGGGTAGATGGGGATTTGCCTGGCGATGACTCGTCTTCCGAGGTATCGTAACCGTCGAAGTCGAAGTGCTCACTGTCGATTTTCAAGCCATCTATCTGAAGACAAGGAAGTCAGTATGGATGCCATGCGAGACTACACTGGGACAGACCGGCGTACCTCGTCGTTGACGCGGGACCAGAAGCCGCTGCTCACGTAGCGAGTGCGATCCTGGTCTTGCACGACCAGTCTGCCGACCCGAACCTGAACATCATTCTGCGTGGTCCCACCAGACAGGCTTCGCTGGTGATCGACATCATGATCGTGAGTCAGGTCTTCCGGAGAGTTGACTCCAGAGCTGCCCGCCCCCGACCGAGCGACAGCAGCGTTTGCCTGTTCCAGCTGCCCTCTCAGCTCCTTGACCAGGTTCTCCAGTGTTCGCAATCTCTCCATGACCTGAGTCGTCGCCGGTTCGGGCTGTGCGGCGGCATCGTTGGCAACGCGTTCGAGACGACGAGCCCATCGTGGACTGCGGTGGGAGGAGGGGACGACGCAGGCGATATTCGCGCGACGGCAGTTCGAGCAGGGCGAGAGCTTATCGCACCGGACTTTTCGGGCGCGACAGACGATACAGCTGCGGAGTTTCGGAGTCGAAAGGGGTTTGGCTGAGAGAGACGTGGTGTTTGGGTCGGGTGCCTCGCGCGACATCTGGAGGCTCGTTGCGATCGCGATCCGCTGCGTTTGCCAGTTTCCTTCGGTCGCATCGCAGTGGCCCCGAGAACTGCGCGAGTGGGTCGGTCATCTCGTCGCTGACATCCAATCGCCAGTCCGCGCGAGAAAAGCGCGAGAAGGCTCGGTCCCTTCTCGCTCCTTCTCCTCATTCAAGCCGCTGGAAAGTGAAGATAAAAGGTATGGATTCGTCCAGTGTGGAGGATGGAATAAAACGCATCAAGTCGCTCCAGCATCGCTCTTGCCAACACCTTCTCAGCTTGTTGATTCCACGGAGTTATAACTGTTATCTATCGTGAAATAAGGGATCGACACTTCTCCACTTCGACTCCATCAGCCGATCAGTCCACACGATGAGCGACATTCAGACGATCGCATTCTTTGGCGCCAGCACCGGGGTGGGCCTCGCTGCCCTCAAGCACACCCTCCTGTCTGGGGACCGTGGCATCGCCCTCTGTCGAGAATCCTCCAAGCTGTCGGCTATCTTCCCGGATGAACCCAACCTCACAATCGTCGAGGGAAACGCGCACGATGTCGAAGCCGTGTCAAGGTGCCTCCAGCGCGAGGATGGCCACCTAGTCGACGCCGTCATCACCACCATCGGCGCGAAACCTGTCATGAACGGAATCAGCCTGACGCTGGACGACCCGCAAGTTTGCCAGAAAGGCATGAAGACGCTGATCGAGGCCCTGAATCGGCTGCGCAGCAACGGGGTCTCTGGGAGCCCCTACATCGTCGCTTGTAGCGGGCTGGGCATGTCTCGATTTGGGCGCAATTACCCACTCGCCCTGTTGCCGCTCTACGGTTACTTGCTGAATGTCCCGACGGCGGACAAGAGGGCGATGGAAGACCTGCTCGTAGCGAGCAAGGAAACCTTCACCATAGTTCGTCCGAGCGTATTGGTCGATGGAGTAACGACCAAGAGGGTTCGTGTCGGTCTCGAGGACCCCGAAACCGGGCCCATCTACAAGGCCATCGGATACACCATCTCGAGGGAGGATTCGGGGCGGTGGATTGCTCAGAACCTCGTCCTGAGAAGGGATACGGTCTTTTACAACAAGGTTGTCTCGATTACGAACTGACAGATTTTATTGGCGTGTCATTTGAGACGTCAATTCTTTATGTATATCAGTTAGGGAGCGTTGATTTATTGGAATGTGTGACCTAATGAATGCTTATTGCGCAAATTTGGAATCTGAATCTTTATTTGAGACTTCCCTATATCCCAGTGACTAGTTCTGGATGCGTACAGAAGCAGAGACTAACTTTATCTTGAGATAGACAGTATTAATCAAAGACCTCGCTCACAGTCAACTCTGCTGCCAGGACTCCGTCTCTCCACGAATCCTCCCATCTCAGCCACCGCTGCTGCAGAAAAGCTTTCAGCTCTTCCCAAGACATTCGAGGATCTCCATCTGACAGCCACTCATCCCCCGTTCGCAGAATCGAATAAGGCAGGGCATTTCGCTGCTCAAGATGCCAAGTCATAGCCGGATCAAGCTTCGCACTCATCTCTTCGATGAGTAAAGTCCGCGTGGCAAATGCTTGAGCCTCGAATTCGCTGGCCGCCCGCTCAGCTTCGTCGGGAGAAAGCGTCGCCAGAACACGGCTGATATACATGATGACATAGAGGAAGAACCCGCGGAGTCGCACGCGATCCGAAGACTCGGCGGAGACGGGGAGGTCGAAGAGGGACGGTAGATGTGGGAGACGGCGGTGATAGCACGTATGGCCTTCATGTAAAGCGCAGTGCATATTCCTTGTTCGTTCAAGAATCTCTGTGGCTCTTTTTTTGTATTCGGGGGTAGATGAGAAATCTTTGAAGAGAAGCCTCATGTCCTTGAGAATACCCGGCATGAAACTGATGGCCCCGAAGAGCTCCCACCAGAGACTCAAATCTGTATCTGTTTCCGCGGTGGATGCGTGTTTAAAGAACTTCTGCCATTCTGGGGCTTCGAACATTGACGCTTCTTTTCGATACATGCCGTCGATTACCTTGTGCGACGTAAGCACCCGGATTGTAGAGGTTGTTTTTTTTTTTTTTTTTTCCCAAGGATAAACTTACAATAGATGGCCCTTGACTTTTGATGAGCATCCTGTCAAATCTGGTTGTATGATTCTCCGGGCCCCTGACCTCAACAAGCTTAAGTCCACCGCGATTGTGATGGACCCAGTGGTTTGCGTCTGGCAAGCCAAGCAACTACGCGAGCCCCGTCATGACTGGCGCTCAGAACGAATGGATATGACTTACCTCGTAGAGGGCTAGCAAACGTGTCGCGCAGTACACATCGGGCCCTAGACATTCTGTTCGATCCAGGATAGCATGTTGTAAACTGCGCAGGGCCTTGACGTAGAGCATGGAGAGAGTCGAAGCCCTAACCGGAAAGCCGAGCATCTGGCCAGCCCTTGCAGCAACACAATGCATAGCATCATCCAGATAAGCCCTAGAGCCGTATCGACTGGGCAGGAAAGCCAGGAACGAAGACGATCGCTTCTGCAGGAGACTAACGAGGCGAGTGGGCTGATCTCGCAGCGACAGATAAGCTATTCGGCCCAGGTCTACGTCGGTGAAACTGGTGAGATCGGTGATGTCGAAATTATACTTCACCCGCAGGGTATCGTATCCATTGTACGAGGGCTGAGGCCGAGGGCTGGGGTTCGACACCTCACACAGTATACCCCGGCTCCACGTGTCGTCGCTTTCGTCTGAGGTTTCGCTGTGTGTTGTAGCAACCGCGTCAAGCCCTCGCAGAGGATCGATATGCTCCTGACTCGCATACTCGTCCCGACGACGCTTGCATCCTGAGCGCGCTGCTTGCCGCCGGATCAAAGCCCTGGCATCCTTATCGCTAGACGCCAGCGAAAGGCTGTCGGCATGATCCACGAATACAAACGCCGGCCCGTCTTTCGCACGACTCCGAGGCTTCTTGAAGGGGAGCTTGGGACGCATTGTCGGCCGCGGTGCTCGAGGTGGACTTGTCAAACGCCGAATGTCCGACACCCCCTGACCAATTTCTGATTAGCTAGCTAGTGCGCCAGACTGACACTGTGAATGCTTGGCCGCTGACTCATTTTTGGCTGGACGATGGCGTCCTTGGCAATTCTTCCCCACTTCGTCTTGAGGAGGCTAAACTTGTTTCCGTATAGGGAAATTGGATTCTGTTGATGGTGAACTCTGGGTATTGGTGAGTCTTCCTATACCCATTTTGCATACATGTTCTTTCGATTTTCCTCCCTTCATTGATTTCGTCTTGTCGAGCGACAGATATTGAAAATTCTCATTTAGTCTCGCGAAGTGCAACTGAAGAAGATCTCATGAGAACCCGGCAGCGAAAGGCCGGAGTTCCACGATACGACATTTAAATGCTGTACGAAAAATGATGGTATAGATTATTCATACTTAAATCTATCCTTGAAGGAAGCAGCAAAATGGCATCACCTATACAGGCCTTGAAACCCCTTGTAGAATTGACTGACTCGACGTGGTATAGGAAAAGAAAAGAAAGGGGGGAATATAATCCAAATATTTCCCACTCCCTTCATTACAAGAGCATAGAACGACAGCCTAGACCTCTATAGCCAAAAGACCTTTCAACGGGTATTTTCATTCCGTGCAGCCCCGGTTGGTGCGCATAACCTCTTCGAGACAGAACCAAAAGGCGCAACACCAATCTACCCGCCGGTCAATGTCGATAATGGTAGCAAGTGATAATAACCGTGGTATCATATTATCATTCCAAAAGTGAACAAATATTCTTCCTTATTAAGGACCTAGTGCCCCCACTTAGACGGCCCACTTGTTGCCTGTTCAAACTTCGACACTTCAAAACAATAACAAACCAAGATTTACCCTGAACCAATGTTAAAACCCACCTTGTTCTAGGGCTTCATACATGTCAGTTGTGTTCCGAAAATACTAGGACATCGCTGTGCTCCTGCTACTCAAGTTCACTATAATGTATCCAAACCAATCAAGACGTTTGCACATGCAGCAGGATGATGGGAGCAGAGAGAAAATCATACCCACAACATGCGATGTGTTCAACAAATTGCTTGGGTTTCCCGAGCGACGACAGGTCTCTGGCTATAAAAATCTCGTGAGATAATATCAGACCCCATTCCAGTTTATTAGATGAAATGTAATTTCACAAGCCGGTTTTTCTAGCAAGGCAACTATTGTTGCACACACCAGTATACTAAGACTGACTTTCCCTACGACCACACCTACCATTACCTGAATGCGTATGCTTGTCCTACCCAAAGATGTATGCAAGCTAAAAGCAAAGCAGAGATGGGACCATGTACTACTTCTGGAGTCAGACCGACCTCGCGCTTTATGTTGAGAGAGATGGTCGGGTTCTTAACATGAACCGCCAATTCCTATACCCGGCTATTATGGAAGACCGGTCATGGCTTTTCCAATCCATTATCGAGCTCCCGGTGCATGCCAGTGAGGATCCAGGTGATGTCGAGGCCTACTCGTATAGGCAGGCATCTTGAAAATGGTTCGTCATGCATACAATTTTTCAACGGCGGATTCTACTACTACCCGCCGGACCCCCCGGATTGAAATTACCACCCCAAAAATCCGTACTCCTATGGAGGTTCCCATGCAAAGGGGGTACGGTTTTTCCACTCACAAATAACCTTGAGTACTTTTATCCGCGGAATTATTATATCCCAGACAATATGAGCCGTTTGCGTTTGGGGGATATTCATGTAGAGTGTAAGTTGTCCATTGTGTATAGGTTTGAGAGGGACATATTGGAACGAAAATACTAACCAAATCACGGAATAGATGCAACGGAAGCGCGAGATGCGCGACAAGCCGAGCGAAACAGGCCTAAGGACTTGGATAAGGAAACTAACGTCAAGGTTGAAAAGTCGCTAGAGAACTCTCCTTCTGCTTCGAGTTCCCCAGGTCCACCACTTTCGCCAGGGCTTCAAGAACCAGATGTGTCAGAGAAACAGAAAATGAGCCATCTTGAATCGGAAGGTCAGATAGAAGAATCGAGGGAACAGCCTGAAATCCAGATGGACGATTTACCAGAGAGCCCTACTGCTGCCTCAAACTCACCAAGGGCACTGAGCGACAGCAGCCCTTTCACCATGAACCAGCTGATAAAACAAGAAGCCAAAGTGAACGAGGAGAATAAGGACAACAATGCAGATGAGAACTATATGCAGAAAGAGCTACCAAGGGACTCGCAGCCGGTGGGTCATCATAAACGGGCCCAATCGACTGCCAGGAAGAGGAGGAAAGCGAAGAAGAAGAGAGAGAAGAGTAGAAAGAGAAAACATCGGAACAAATGAAGAGCTAAAGAAGGGAGATAAATTTTGAGGGAAAGATAACAAGCTCTTAATGGGCTTCGTCTGACGTGTCAAGTCAGCAGGTCGCATTCATTATACTAGATTGTGCATAGTTCATTAATTATTAACTAGGATATGCTATCCCGAGAACTGAGAAATAAATAAATGTTAATGGCTAGTTTGAGTCCACCAAAAGTGAGATCATTATCATGTTCAGTTATACCCTAGTCAATGCTCTTCAAGATGTCCCAGAAAGAGTGACGAGATTTCCGGTGGGGAAATATCTTCTTGCGTCTGACCCAACTGAACATCTGAAGTCCGTATCTTAACTAGCATTAGCCTGATGACCAATGAATACCGCACATCACTGCTCAATTGGTCCCATCCTTGCGGATTGTAATTTCTTTAATATGCTGCCAAGAGGCGCGTAGCGCGGAATGGCTTCAGTACATTCGCATAATGACCGATGTGGCCTTGCTTTGGCCCCAACAGAGCCATCTTGACCGAGCGCCACCTTGACGATATGACCTAGAAGATTGGGACAGACTGTTTCTTGGGCCTCGTGCGGCTGATAATGTGAGAATGGGTGGTAGAACGAAACAGACGACCTTTATTTACAGTCAGGATGATACTAGAAGGTGTTGATAAGCACGGTGGCAACTGGCAAGCCAGGCCAATCAGTTAGTAAAGTGGCACATAATCTACAACCTCTTATGAATTAACTCAGCTGATAATGCGTGAGAGGTTTCAGGGGCGCGATATTGCCAGGGCAAGCCATATGTTTAACGTACAACTATTAGGTATTCAACACATAAGAAAACATAAAACCACGGCTGATATATAAGAAAGGAAATGATGCCATAAGTTCGTAAACAAAAGAAATAAAGCAACAGAAAAAAAAGCAAACAATTTAGAAATTTCCCACGGGAAGTAAAGAAAACTTCTTTTCAAATCCTCATCAACAAGAACAACAATCGCTATCATTGCCGTTGTTGTTGTTATCATCCGAGCAGCAGCAGCAGAAGCAACTTCCACAGCCGCAACAGTCGGAGTCATTACCATCGTTTTTCTCTTGCGATGGCATCCCAGAGTAGCCACCATCATACCCTCCGTTGTCATACCCTCCATTGTTATACCCCCCGTTGTTGTAGCCGCCCTCCTCGTATGGGCTCTGATACCCGGTGCCCTGATTATCCGACGAAGAGTCGTTCTGGTTCTGATCGTTTTCATCGTCGCTGCTCTCCGGTCTGGGGTCGTGGATGATCTGCTCCTGTGTGCGCGACTCCGACAGGTGCTCATATAGCATGTATCCCCCAACCCCAGCAGCTGCACCCGCCGCCGCGCCTGCAGCCACCTTCTTGCCGTTGCCCTTCTGTTTCTTCGGCTGCTGCTGTTGCTGTTGCTGCTGATGTCGCATGGACTGCAACTCATGACCCATTTGTTGTTGCTGACGATGCATGGCGGCATTCTGCTGCGCCATTTGATGCTGCATCTGCGCATTTTGGTGAGCGAACTGTTTCTGCTGCGCTGCATTCTGCTGTCTTAACGCGGCATTCTGACGTTGTTGCGCGGCATTCTGGTGTTGGATGGTGGCGGTGTGCTGACTGAGTTGTGCGCCGTGGTGGGCGATTTGTCTTCCTTGTACATTCTGCTGGTTTCGGATCTGATTGACTTGGGGGGAGGATCCGCTATGAACGCTGCGATGTTGAGGCTGGTATTGCATCTGAGGTCCTGGACGAGGTTGGCTGGATCGAATGTGGGCGGGCGCTGGGGGATGGACACCTTTACTGGCGGCACCTTTGCGACGGGGCTCAACCATTTTGGATGACGAGGAAGCAAATTTGCTTGTATGGAAGAATTCAATGAGAATGTAGCAGTGAAAACAAGGTCTTGCAAGTATCAACAGTATCGTGGTTGGGAATGGGTATATAAATACGATCGGAGGGTTGCGTTCAAAAGCCGCTAACGCGCACGCCACACTCGAATAACTAATCATCTGGAGGCAAAACAGCTACAGAAAACGAGGCTGTCAATCTGTTAGACACCCTCGACCCTCTCTTTCCTTCCATCCCGTCCCTGCAGGCTTCACTCCAGCCAGTACGGAGCCAAGAAACGGACCGGACTTCGTCCAAGTCCTTCAACATACAGAAGCCCCTCTCCATAGCGCATGGAGCGCGGCGCAGACGGCATCGGTGGCTTCTTCAACCGCGAGGCTATCATATCAAACACGCGGAAACCCATGTTCGAGGCCAGAATAGGATCGCGGGCCCTCTCTCAGCCGACCTCGATCCTGCAGGATCCCACATGAACCCGGAACCCAATTCGGAGCAAGTTCCATATCAGGTCAAGTTTGCTGGCTCAGTGTTTTCCCTTTTGGGAAATCCAGATCTCAGCTTTGGGGTCAGCACGCGGCTGAGGCCTGCAGATACGGACGGCCGTTACTTGGCGCCGGCCTTTCTGGTAAGCAGCGGGTCAGTGCAGATCGGGTTGCGGGTTTAGCACGACGATGATGCCCAATGGCGTGAACCCCTCCCTTCGGAGCAAGTGGAGTCGTATTTTTAGGTTGGATTTTAAGTGTTTAGAGTCGGGTCGCCTGATCGTCTAATTACATCTATGATCGAGTGAGAAAGAATGGTTGATAAAAGGAATCTAGACGACATAGCCTCGTGCTGCTATAATTGTCCAAACCTAACAACCCATCTTTTCCATTTTCACTCCTCCCATTGAACTAGCTCACACTAAATCAGATCAAAAAAAGAATGACAATGGACGACCAGACCCCGATCCCTCCAAACGAAGCGATGTTCCGAGCCCTCATCTACTGGGGCGAAGAAAATTCCGCACAGATCCGCGAAGCCCACCTCTCCAAAGGCGGTTGGGAAGGCTGGATGCAAGAAGAGATGCGGTTCCTGTTCAACGCCGGCCGCGAAGACAACTGCTACGAGAACAACGAGAAGATGGCTGCCGATATTGTCCTGACGCCCGGGACGTCTGGCGAGGAGGTCTTTCCCAACGAGCCATACGTAGGGGAGGAGTGTGCGGTCATCGAGCTAAAATGCGAGAGTTATCACAATGCATTTAAGTTTAAGGCAGAGGTGAAGAAGGATATAAGCAAGATCAATGGTGGAATTTTCAAGACTCGTTTGTTTCAAGGAGGATGCAATATTTATTGCGTTGCGCTTGCAATGACCAACGAGGGAGCCTGTGATATGGAGGACTTGGGATTGGAGTTGTATGAATTTGATGAAGCAGAGGCCCCGTTTCAGATCTGGTGGTCTGTGAGGATGATCGATGCCGATGAGTTCAGCGACGAGGAAGATGAAGAGATTGACGATTTGGAAGATGATGACACTCTGGACGATGACGACAATGATGGGAATGATGATGGAATGGTTAGCTACCAAGGCTACAACAATGGATACAGCCATCAATATGGTGCATACTATTGAGGAAAATCTGTTGAAGCATTTGCAAGCTTTCGGTATGTAAGTCATTTCTTTTTTTATTTCTATGAAATAGGAAAACCACAGACTACTACAAAACATACTCGGCGAGCCCATATGATAACCGACTGATACCTCCAGTAGCGATCTTCAGACCATCGGATTACAACGTCTCACCAGCTTGAAACATTGTTTTGCAACACAAGGCCTTGTTGAGGACTGACAAACACTTATAGCCTAGCATCCAGACCTGATTCATCAACTTCTTTCCATTAGCCTTCTTTCCTTGATGCCACTCTATATCACATCGACCTTCAAAGGAGCGTTTAAAAGTGACTGCATAAGAATTATATTCATTTCAGAAAAAGCTGTCAGCCCTCTACAGTGCGATCCAACAATTCGTTATTCCGTTTTTCTTCAATTGTTTCCATGAATAGAACCATGCCGGCTAAATATATCACGAGGTCGGATTGCAAGAATTGTTAACTGGAGCAGTCGACATACACGTTCCCGAGGCAAAGCTCCAAAGCTCTTTTGTCGGGCTCTAATCCAATAGATTTCCTCATTCTTACATGTATTTGGATAACTTTTTCAGTCAAATCGGTGCATACTGACGATCGAAAGATGACTTAGCACAAATGTCGGAACATGGGTTCTTCCCCTGTCCTTGGGTGCCGGGCTGCATAGCCTTAGTCAGCATCTCATTAGTAACTAACTAACTAACTAACTAACTAACTAACTAACTAATTATTTAGCCTAGCTTCCGGGGTGTGCATCCGCACCCCTGAATACCAGACTCTATGCTTCCACAACAAAAGAGCATCACGTGACGCGAGCCAACGTGACCAAGGGCGGTTGGTCAGGTGGATGATCGATAAGATAAGGCGGCTTCGGCCACCTCCGGCGGTGGGGGAAGCCGAGATTGATAAAGCTGCAAGTACCACCGCTCTTTATATCTTTGCTCCGTGTCTCCCTGTCGGCATACCGAAACAGAAACACAAGCTTCACTATGACTCCTACTATAACGCCCCTATCGCCCCCCACAGGATCAGACGTCAACTTCGGCGCAGTCATCGCCAACGTCGATTTGGAGAACCTCACCGGTACTCGCCACCATCCCTTGATGTGTCCATTCACCGACAACAAAGCTAATATTGGATGCAGACGAAACATTCAACACAATCCACGACGCTCTCTATAAGAATTTGGTCGTAGTAATCAAGAATCAAGACCACGTGACCCCAAAGACACAATACGAGCTCACGCAGCGTTTCGATCCATCTGCCTCGCAATACGGCCATGGCAAGACTCTCGACGCCAAGCGCAGCATCCTCCACCCGGATCTGAAGACAGTTCCTCACCAGCCTCAGGTACAAATCATTGGACACGGACACATTGATTCGTATGAGGGTCTATCGAACTTTCAACTAAAACACCCTCACCATCGGACGTTCCACCGCGACGTGATCCCGGCCGAAGAGGATCATGACTTTACCCGGTTCTATCGCTGGCACATCGACGCTGCCTTGTATGAATTCTACCCACCGCAGGTGACCACTCTGTTGGCAGTCAAGGTGCCTAAGGGTCGACGCCAGACGCTCCGATACGACGATGGTTCCGACGAGACGTTGGACGTACCGCTCGGCACGACGGCATTCGTCAGCGGAGAGAGAATGTTCGAGCTGCTCTCCGACGAGGACAAGAACTTCGCCTTGAACAGTAAAATCGAATACGCTCCTCACCCGTACGTTGCCCTTTCCCAACCCCTTCCCAATGAAAGCCACCTAACAAAAACATCAGATACATCTGGATGAGCCCTGCGCGCGCCCTCCCCACCGGCCTCGGCCTATACTCGGAAAACAAAGAACTTCCTCTCTCAGATCTCCCACCGATCGACGACTCCAAGATCCAAGTGCTCCCCATGGTCTGGAAGAACCCCTCCACCGGGAACCCAGCACTACAGGTCCATCCCTCGGCGGTCCGCAAGATCCACTGCGCCGATGGGACGGTGATCGACGATTTGACGCGGGTGCGGGAGATTGTGTACAGGTTCCAACGACCGGCCATCAAACCGCAGTATGTGTACCCGCATGACTGGGAAGAGGGCGATCTTGTGATTTTCCATAACCGCGGAGTTTTGCACTCCGTGGTTGGGGCGTTTGGGGATGACGAGGTGAGGCTGTTCAGGCAGTGTAATTTGGCGGCTGGGGAGGCGCCGGTGGCATATTAATAGACTGATTGCTTTTTCTTTCGAGTATTGGGATATATATAAGTTACAATTATACAAATAAATTAGAATTATATAGTGAATATTGTGATATATATGGATGTCAGTCAGTATGTACCTTTATTAAGTTATCGATTCGAGAGTCTAATAACTCTATGGGTATATCTACTTTTATGCCATCGCTAAACCAGGCGATATGAAAATGCAAAAGACCATCCTCGCTAATGCAGTAAACCGAAAATCCGAGAACAAGGTAATTAATGCGCAAGTTCCTGAAAGTCACAAGTTAGCAACACCACTCTAGTTATGATGAGACACAGAAACTTACACTCGCAAGCTTGCTCTTGGCCCGAATCCTGGGCCCATAAAACGCCAACACCCATGGTACAAGGGTAAGAAAAGCACCCTAAATCCGTTAGCAAAGTCCATCACTGAATACATAGAAAGAACTTACAATTCCACCAAGCAAGCTCGAAGCACCGGGGTATCCGAGGTTATTAAACATAGCGGCCGTCACGAGTGGGAAGACACCACCGAGGAGATTCCGACCTGCAACATAGAGCTGTTAGCACCAAAACTATGGGACAACCGACGATCGGCGATCTGAAAAACTCACAGCAAGACTGCGCCGCAATCGCTGAACTAGCGAAACGGTGATACGTATCCGCCAGATAATTGAACACAGCCAGGTAGATAGACAGAATGCCCATGGTCGAGCATCCGATGGCAAGCGTCGGGACGATCCACGGGATGGACGAGTACGAGGTCCATCCGAACCAGAAAAGACCAATGGGCATGAGCGTGGACTGGAGGCAGACGAAGTAGAGTCGGCGCTCGGGGGATTTGGGGAGGGTGATGAATCGCGATACGATGTTCTCTTGGTAGATGCTGATCACGGTGGCGATGATAACGCCAACACACATTGCTGGGTTTGTTAGCATACATAGTTAAGAGATGCTAGGAGGGAGGGGTGCATACAGGTGAAGACAGCACCGGACTGCTCTGTGTTGAAGCCATGGTTCTTCTTGAAGACAAGTGGAACAGAGCCGAATTGAAGATAAAGAACAGCCCAGCTGAACGCGGCCCAGAGGGAAAAGAAGAAGACGACGGGTTCAGTGAGAAGCATATCTGTATCATGTTAGATTGAGTTTTCAAAAAGAAACAGGGTCATGGACGTACGGAAAGGTCGGTAGCAAGACACGCTGATCATCTGGGTCAGCGATGTACGATGCTCATCGCTCTTAACCTTCCACCGAATGCGTTTCACTTGACCCTTCTCCCCAGAGGCATCATCTGACATGATAACCCCCACATGGCCGGCTTTCTCCAAGGCATCGTAATACTTATTGAGGGCAGCAGCCTTCCGACTGAGGATAACGCTGCCTCTCGTCTCCTTGAAAAAGAAATAAATCATAATGGTGAACACAGCCGACACAATGGCGTGGGAGTAGTAAATCCACCGCCAAGTACTGTGATAGACGATAATACTCGACAGCAGCGGCGCAAGACCGGTTCCAAACAGGGCCGCCCCTGAAAACAAGGCCATGGGGGTGTTTCTATCCTCGGCGTGGTAAATGTCACTGATGACGCCGCCAACCATGGTCGAGAAGGTTGCTGCGAAAAGCCTAAGTTAGCAGTTGGGCACACCCCGAGAAAGCTTGTTGGGACTTACAAGCGCCCACTCCTTGAAAGATCCGCGCAGCAAGAAATCCGCCGAACGAGTGAGTGCCGCCACAGGCGATGATGCATGCTATGACGTCCCAGTCAGTAAACGTGCGATCGGGGTTTGTTTATCCAGGCAACGGATGTCATACCGACGAAGATAATTCCGCTACCGACGAAAATCGGTCGACGGCCGTTGATTTCCGAAAAGGGAGCCAGGACCATGGGTGCCAAAGCGAATCCGATGCAGAAAATCGTGATTCCCAGATTGTATACCACGCTGCTGATCCCCCATTCCGCTGTCAATTCTGTCGACGCGGGACTGATTTCACCGGCTGAGTAACCTGCCAAAGCCGTGACACCGCATGCGATCCACGTCATCATGGATTTGCGCCATTTCGGCCAGAGGAAGGGCGAGGTGAATTGCTTGAGATCAGGACATTCGGGAGCGGGTGACTGGCCGGTTTCGGGGGGCGCCGTGATCAATGGCGTTGGTAGCGACGTCTCTAATTCGAGGTATAGATGTTCGATCTCTGGAAAGGGGCACTCCTTGGCCGCGTAGATTGATTCTCCCGAGCTGAGCTCGCTGGAGTTTGGACTGTCCTGTTGCAGTACCATGGTGAGCTCGTCTATCGGTCAGTGAACGCACTTGATTGAAGCCTTCGCAGAGAAGAACAACAGTGCGTGACACGGACACCGTGGATTTATAAGAATGGGCGATCCAAGCTTCCGGGTCCAGTCAATGGAGTCTACCATTTTGTCAGAATTGGAGAAAAGAAAATTCTTGGATTTCCGACTAGGAAGAGATCCAGTTTGCAGGCTATTTTTGCAAGCCCACATCGACCGTCTCGGTTCCTCTTCCTGGTTCCACCTCAGTTGCGAAATAAGTGAAGACTACGCCGATGACTGGCCTACTCCGGAGAACAGCTCGGGCCTCCGGGCCGTTGGTGCCATTGGGGGGCTCCAGAATGCGTGCTAAATTTGCTAATTTGCCTTCATTGACCTCCGTGACTCTTTGCCGGCGGCGATGAACATTCAATTTTTCGGGGACGGTGGGGCTTCCCCAAATTGGGGGAGGGCATGACTAACCCCGTCGCCGCCCGACTCAGGCACCCAATTTCTCGGGGAACCCCAAAAATGACATCTTTCTTCAAGATCCCACCGTCTTGCGCAATTTGGGTTCCAGAGGAAACACCTGCTCCTCCTCCTTCACATCCTTATACACGTTGTCCCACCGGTTGCGCAGCGGCTCCGGCGTCTCCCAGGCATTCTCGGGGTCTCTCAACCAAAGTCGCAAAAGATGGCGTCTGTCGCCGTGTCGGTTAGCGCGTGGATCATCAGGGGGCACCGGGACTGAGAGCCACTGAGAGCCACTTACTCCTTACCGGGCCCGTCGCGGAAGCCCTTCCGAGCATGGAAGATGCTCAAATTGTTGATGTACTGCACGTCCCCCTTTTGGAAGTCTAGCGCCGCGCTATGTCGCTCCGCCAGAAAGTGCAGCGCGTCCAGGGCCTCGGCCTGCGCCTCGCTGATCGGCGGAATATCGGTCGAACGCGGCTGGGCCAGGAACCCGGTGAAATAGCGACGGGCGTACTGGATCAGCACGCGCTCCTCTGTCGATCCGGTTGCCGGCTGATGATAGAGCAAAGGTCGGGTGGTATACGGGCGGTTCGGGTTGCCGAAGCTGATCCCATCCGTCAGTCAGTCAGGAGTTCGTTAATTAGCCGCATTATTAGGTGATTACCCAGGAGCTTCCACTGGGGTCTCCTAAAAAGGCTTAAAAAGGGGGGAACTCACCCATCTATCGGCCAATCTTGCGACAAGGTATGGATCAGATCGGGTCTCTCCTTGGCCAGAATGTTGTAAACAAACCAGCTACTGGAGATCTGACTTTCTCCGCCCTCCGCAGCGGGACTCAGACACAATAATGAGATAATGTCGCCCGAGTCGGTATGGAAGACTTGCTTGTCGTTGGTGTTCGACGGAGCTCCTATAGTCCCGGCCTGCGCGACACGCGAAATGTCCTTAATATGGGAGATCACCACCGAGGTGCCGTTGCTGAAGCGCTGATCCTCCTGACGACCCCGGATGTTTCCCACATGCGATGAGACGCCGCTGTAGATGATGATATTGTCTTCGCGCGAGTAGCGATCGAGGTCGAGGCCTCGCAGCACGAAGAATCCGCGTCCGGTGTGGAGTTCTTTGGAGAGGCTGCGTAGCTCGGGCCGGAGGTTGGGTAGGGGGAAGGTGTCTTGGTTGATGTGTCCTAGGCTGAGCTTGAGGGCTGTGAAAATTAGCACTTGGATCACATCTATCCCTCTCCTGCGGGCACCTTGCGATCGTAACTGGGCGGGATAGGTTCAAGTGAGTAGACCGACATTTGAAATACCCCAATGCAGCATGGATCTCCTCCCTCTGCGCATTATTCAGCTTAAAGATCCAATCATCTCGCTTTTCAACGTCCTTGCCCTCCCAAACCAATGGCGAGGACAGCTGCGCAGGGAAGCCGGCTGGAAGAGTCTTGGGCAGGGTCTCCGTTGCCTTGCGCCGTTCACCGCGTGCGAGGTATTTCTCGTAGTCGGGATGATATTGAATATCGGGTTGAGTGGGTTGAGTAATAGTGAGAACCTCGGACATTTTGGAACGATTAAGTAGAGGAATGATAGAAGGGAATTCGGTGACACAGCCAGAGATGGATCGGCGACATGTCTGTCTATATACGCAGCCTGGTTGCTACCCCGCGGCCGTCAATCACCTCATTGAATCCTGGCGTAACGAAGTATTGCGCCATGCATCGTGGTTGGTGAACCACGGCCAGGGTCTCGTATGACATGACGGATCTGATGTCAAATTACACCGCGCGATTCAGTGAAACTGTCGGTTACTCCGGCAGGATTTGTAAAGGGCGGGCAGTCTATCGGCACAGAATTGGCCAAAGTGTCGCGTACACAATTCGCGCTGGAATGATACCGAGCACAACGAGCGAACAGTCTTGACTACGCAGAAATGTTCATTAGAATGGGGTAATTTTCAATCTTGACCCACAAACAACACGAAGACTACAGAGCAGTACCCAATCTAGAGAAAAGACGTCAAATAACGCCGCTCGCTCTCCGGCACCAATAAATCAATGACTTCCCCAGCACCTCGAATGCCAGCACGTACCGCTCCCTCCATATATCCTTTCCAAATAATCGCCGTCTCGGTGCCTGCAAAATGAATACTCCCGAACGGATCGCGCAGCGACTTCCCAGCATCCGAAGTCATCAATCCGGGCGGCATAGTAGGACTCGGTGCACCCCGAATCCATGGTTCCTCCGACCAGTCATGCAAAATCACGTTCAAAGGATCTGGTATCTTCTTAACGTGAGTAGAGAACGCAGCATTAAATTGATTCATCGTCAACTTATGCTTCTCAATT
Source organism: Aspergillus affinis (assembly GCF_023601865.1). Taxonomy (NCBI): domain Eukaryota; kingdom Fungi; phylum Ascomycota; class Eurotiomycetes; order Eurotiales; family Aspergillaceae; genus Aspergillus; species Aspergillus affinis. The sequence continues at coordinate 89,750 of NW_026515834.1, forward strand.
GGAGGGAGTCTGGACCAGTCCTTGCCCGCATCGGCGGTGATCATGCAGGTTATGGAGTATTGATGATCTTCCACGATACAGGTGTCTCGGGAACAGCATATCGGACCATTAAATGAGGTAAATATTCCCGATAATCCAGCCTGCCGCCACCACGGATACTCGTATACGACGATCACCTTCCCATAGAAGCCCAGCGCGGTGGTGTCGCTAAGGTGTTTCTTCTTTTCCGGGAGAGCAGGGATGAATTGGATCCGATGGTACAGAGAAGTGGGAATGGAGATGATAACTCGTTTACAAGAAATTTCATGACCGGTCAGTGTGGTGACGGTGCAAGACCCTTCGCCATGTTGTTCGATCTTGGTGACGGGCGCGGAAAGATGAACGGTGTCGGGTTTCAGGTCGTTGGCGAGGCGGACGGAAAAGTTTTGGTTCCCTATAGATAGTATCACCGGTTAGACAAGTCTCGGGGGCTAAGTAGCGGGTTTCATTCTGGGCAGCATGTAATATACCGTGACGATTCCGCATATATTGACCACCGTCCTTCAGGTCCGACAAAATATTATCCAGCCCGGCCCCACTCTTCGTATAGCTGAACATATACAACGCGCTTATATCTTTCGCTTGCACCCCGAGAAGCGTCTTGGCTATATCATCGGCGATGAGCTCTGCGTCCGAAGAGAACTGCCGAGCGTATGCTGCAAATGACATTTTGTCGTGCTTCATCGCATGCTGACTGAGCTCAGGATGCACCAGGTGGGTTAGGTCCGCTTGTTTGGCAAGGTCTTCATAAAACTCCTCATCCTAACACCTTGAAGTATCAGCCTCGAGCCTTCTAGCATCACATATAGGAACTGATTTCTCACATTCAGATACTCCTTCCCATATTCAACGCTGTGAATCTTGCCCTTAGAATCCTCAAAAAGGTTCAACCCCTTATGACGCTGAATCTCGAGTTCGAACCCGAATTTCTTGGCCAAAGCGTACATGTAGAACTGGTTCGTGTCATTCAGCCAGGCAGCTCCAAGTTCGGCGAGACCACCTTGAGACGAAGCGGAAATTGAGAGAGTCTTCCCGCCCACGCGGTCCATGGCCTCGAGCACCGCGCAAGATAGACCCGCTCGCTGCACTTCGGTGGCGGCTGTCAGGCCGCTGAGGCCTGCTCCCACCACGACAACGTCGGCTTTGTTGGGGACCATGTTATTGCTCGGAATAAATTACAGGGTTATTCCAGACGGATGGGAACTTGCTGTGCTGCGAGGAATCACTTGTGCATTGAATGTACATTTTTCAGGTTCCAGCCGAGGATGAGACATGCGGTAGTTGTGACATAGGTTCCAGCCGAGGATGTGACATGCGGTAGTTGTGACATAGGTTCTTGGAACTCGGAAATGTTGGAGCTTGCTGGTACGGCTTGCAGCGCCGGCTTGCAGCGCTAGCCTGCACGTAGTTAGTCAGTCAGCTGACCCGCACTGGGCCGCTGCATTTCTAGAACCTCTGCAGTTGCAGTATGAGAGATAATCAAGCGTTTCCATCCGATTTTCTAGCCATATCAGAGCCACGCTCATCATCAGATAAAGCGCTCATCCAACAGGGACAACTACTACAGTTTCGGGCCCCAGAAAAGAATGACTTGGAACTTCCACTGAACTGGATGACCACGGAAGAGATCTACTTCAAATTGCATCCAAAATGACGCAGTGAAACTCTCATGAAGAGGATCTCATCGCTCTACGCGCAAGATATAGCGGAGAGGATCACTTCACCAGATGGACCTCTAGTAAAGTCATTCCCTAGTTTCATAAGAGATGGAGTCGCGATTCTGCTGTCTGTATACTCCCAAAAGGTTGCCATTTGAAAAAACAAGCTAACCAAGAACCATACAAGGCCCGGCATGATCGAGAGATTGGAATCTGGCATTATGATGATCGAAAGATAAAATCTTTCACCAGGGCTATCAGTATCGCTTTCTCGGCGATTCTGCCTGCATCGGCAATGGTGGGCCTCTATTTTATCCAGAGTATCACTGTCAGGTTGATTGTTATCTGTCAACGTGAGAAAGTCCTAGATATTGCACTTTGAGCATAACTAGGTGTTATAACATCTTTTTGTGGCTTAATAGGCATCTCTAGTTTTCAACATTATCTTTGTGTATAATCTACTCTTCTCGTTCTCTCTGGGGCTTCTGGTCACAGCAAGGCCGATAGAGATTTTTGCTGCCGCGACAGCCTAAGTATACCAAGTCCTCGGATGCCAGGTCGCCTTGCTAACCACGTGCCTGGGTAGATATGCTGCGGTTCAGGTATCATTGATCACGAATGCTCCTGGAAGCCACACCAGTTGAAAACGTCATGTCCTGCAGACTACACTTACAAGATGAATACAAGTTGGACGAGACTCTATAGCTAGCAAGAACAATCAGTCGTTGAAAAAAATATCACACACAATCTCTTTGAGACGTAGAAGGGCGTTCACTCCGATGACAACGACCTCCAGTGCCTTGACCACCTGGGGTTGCGTAACACTCGACGCCTCCATTCTTTCTTCGTTTCATCATCTACGATATTCAATGACATTATAAGCTCGACCACTGCATGGTGGCCTCGATTTGCAGCCCAGAACAGAGCCGAGCGGCCCCATCCGTCTTCGACAGATGCACTGGCCATGCCTGATAAGAGCAACTCTTGCACTACTGCATCGTGTCCCTTGATTGACGCCCATACAAGAGGAGAGCGACCTCTTTGGTCCCTGCGGTCCACGTCTACCTTGCCTGTCTGTAGCAATTGGTTGACGACGACATGATGCCCGCATCCCGCGGCCCAGGATAACGCAGTGCGGCCTTCTTTGTCGGTCGCCTCCATCCTGACATCCTCTGCAGTCGACAATGCTTTGACAACTGAAGTGCAACCGTTCTCGGCAGCCAGAGACAAGGAAGTGCGACCGTTGAAATCTTTGCTGTTGACGTTGACGTCCTTTCGTGCAATTAGGGCTTTGACTACATGATCGTATCCGTTCTTAGCCGCCCACGATAAAGGCGTGTTTCCCTTTTCGTCTTTGATGCCCGGAGATATTTGAGAAGCTTTCAATAGCTCTTCCATTGCCATCAGATGGCCATTGCCAGCGGCCCACGACAATGGAGTTCGCTCGGTCGCGTCAGTTTCGTTGGGATCGAAGTTGCCGAACTGCATCAGCGCCCGAACTGTGTCCTCATGGCCGTTCCCAGCTGCCCATGATAATGGCGTTCTTCCAACCTTATCTTTTGTTTTGTTGTTGGGTGGTAGATTGAGGAGCAACTCCTTGACTGTGAGTTCGTGCCCTTTACCGGCTGCCCACGATAGCGGCGTTCGGCCGGTATCGTCAACGGAGTCGATATTAGCCTTGCCAGTGTCTGTTAGTAGCTTGATAATGACACTGTGCCCATTGCCTGCAGCCCAAGATAAGGGTGTCCTGCCGTGAAGATCACTCAGGTCCACGTCAATCTTTCCTCGTCCCAAAATTGCCTTCATCATGTTTTCTCTTCCTTCACCCGCCACCCAAGACAATGCGGTCCGGCCATTCTTATCCTGCCTGTTAAAGTCGATGGTTTCGTCAGAAGCCAGAGCTTTCATCACCCCTTCGTGACCTTCCTCCGCAGCAATTAAAAGCGCAGTACGACCGTTGCTTCCCACGATGTTCAGATCGACCGTTCCGGAGATTACAAGAGCCTTTACAACATCCTGATGCCCCAGGGCCGATGCTATGAGTATGGGTCGAGTACCGGAACTGTCCTCTGTATTCGCATCGGCTCCAAGAATCAATAGTAACTCTGTGGCTAGACTTAGACCGCTTGATATAGAGGGGTAAAGGAACCTATTTCGAAGCTGAGTCAAGCTTTTACTGTCTCTGCTCGGTTTGTCCAGTTGGAAACGGGTCCATTTTTCGAGGAATCCAGATATTTTGGAACGACGAATATCGGCAAAGAAGTCTGTTGTGATTCTTTGGACGTGCGAGTCGCTTTCACAGTGCTTGAGATGATGTTTCAGGTGTTGCAGGGCGTATTTAGCCAGCGGCATGTCATTGAGATAACGAGAAAAGAGTTCTAATTCAGTTGACGAGTTTTCATCGATTTGTCGACAATTGTGAAGATAGCTTGCAATACAGTGTCTTAAATATCGCAAGCAGGTGATTGATATCGAAGCGTGAGCTTTCCGCTCGTCAATTTTGAACTTGGTGTTGTTGACAGACGACTCAGGGTGTAAAAAGAATTCACGAACGGTCTGGTGAATGACCTGAACTGTCCCATCGGCGCCTAGATCGTCTTGTTAGTTCACGAAATGTGAGAATGACATTGCTCGAGTTTTGACTGATTTACCTGAGTGTTGTTTGATTTCGACGAACTGGCCTCCACAATGCGTAATTCGCCTTCCTGAGGGTATCCGACCTCTAAACTCCTCATCAGAGACGGCGTAGTCGATACCAGGTTGGTCCGGAATCGCAAGAGCGTGTAAGAGCTCCTTAGTACTCAGAATGCGCTGGGCGAACAGGACGAAATGGAGAATCTTCACCGCGTCACGCAGATCTGTTCGTACCTTTCCCATCTTATCCAGCATTCGTTCGTAGAATACCTCTAACATTGTTGGCAACCCTTGTAAGAATTGCATGATGTCTTCTTTCGCAAGACCTTGTTCATCGTAGGCTAGCAGCTCTTCTCCGACAAGCTTAACCCACAAGAACACACCTTCGGCATTCCTCGTAATGTACTGCGTTAGCTCGTTTGCCGTGTCCGGATGAATATCAAGTCGGCGAACGAACGAGTCTGCAAATATCTCAACGTCGGATGTCGTCTCGTCCTGGATTCGAATGAAACAATGGAATTTGTCTATGCGACGTTCCATCACTGCCACCGGTCGACTCGCGACAAATATTTTCACCACTGAATATTTCATTTCTGTGCTCAACTTAAATAAGAGCTCCAGAGTTTCCCGCCTGTCGTTATCTTGCGATTCGTCTACTGCATCAATGATCAAGTAGAACATGCGAGATTGTGTATGATCTCGCAGTGAGAGTAACACGTTCTTCAGTGAATCATAATCCCATTCAATTGCCTCCGATCCCTGGTTCTGCTCTAATTCGACTTGACGTCGGTATTCCGCTTGAAATTCGTGATAGAAGAAGGTCTCGTCTTGTTGCAAGATATCGTGAAGAACTGTCCGTAGCATGTTATAATGGCTTTTCTGCACTTCACCTTCTCGGTAACTATAGAAGAACTTTGCCACGACCGACGTGTTCACTCTCTTATCGCGATCCCGAAGGCTTTTATAGAAGTACTTCGTCAAGGTACTTTTACCGCTTCCGGGTTTACCTTGAAGGTACAGAAGCCGGGATTTATTCGACTGAGACCAATCAGAGTACCGAGGATGGGACCAAATCCACTCGAAAGAACCAGTTTGTTCTGACGAGATCTTCTCATAGCGCGTATTGTCAAACTGCAAGCTGGCGAGACACTCTGCAACAGAATTTAGCCTAAGTTTCAGTAGCAAATAATGGCCTTACCTTTTCTCTCTTTGTCGAATTCAATTGATACCGAGCTACTGAACGCTCGCTGGACGTCGTTTTGTGAGCGAGATGTGACGAGAACCTTGACGCCAGTGCCTCGCCCGATAAGGCCTTGAACGAAACTTGCCATGTCAATGATGAACCTTTCTCCGCCAGGTCTAGCCTTATCCATATCACCAATTACCAGTAGAAAGTCTTGATCAAAGGCATGGAAAAGGTTAAGCAACGAAGACCAAAGTTCTTCTGAGGCCGATGTTTTCAGAATCTGCTGCACGATTCTTTTCGGGGAGGCTTCAGGGTCAACATGGATTTTGCTTCCTTCCATCAAAAGTTTCTCACGTAAAAAATGAAGAAAGGATTTGACAGTAGACGCCTGATGCTTCGATGAGGTGAATTGAATAAGTTGGCGAAGAATGGTATGCACGAAGATAGAGACCAAAGAGTTGCCCGACCGCGTAGAGGAGAACGAAAAGTAAAAGATTCTTGTCCAGCTGGAAACCCTTTTCACCTCGTCGATTACATATGCTGAAATTTGATCGAGACAACACTCAGGTGGTCCATACAAAAGCAGAATACCTGGTGCGCTTGATCCGTACCATTCCCGGAAATCGATGTTTTTGAAAACCCAAAAGTGTTGAGGGTCATACGGGTCCAGCTCTGGAATGTTGGACCTGTGCTCATCCTGGTCGAGTGATGACAATGAAGAGAGGAAAGTGTCAAAGGGAACTCTTTCGACGGCTGATCGAAGTACTTCCTATTAAACGCAGAACGTGTTAGAGGGGTCCCTCGTAAAAGCATCAGGTAAGAGAAGCCACCATACAGCTTCGTCAATTGTCATCATTTTCGCCAGATCTTTAACCGGAACGATAGACAGAACCTCAGTTGCGCAAGCAGCGGCGGTCGCTGCCGCGTAAGGCTGCCATCTCTTGTTCTTATGTGAATCCGCATAGTCGCAGATGCCTCGAATGACAAGGCATGGGAAGCTATTCATCAACCCTGCCGCTTCCATTTCGAAACAAAGAACGCCACCGATCTGCGAACTTATCTGATCGCGAACGACAGCATCACGCATCACTTGATTCCCCGAGGCGATAGTTCCGTAATGAAGCATGACCCCCTCTTCAACACTGCGAAGAGTACGATGTATTTGTTTATCCTTGCGACATGAGGCGCACGTCTCTCCTCCGACATGACTATAAGTGGACTTGAACAGTTCATCTAATCCCGCGCGGTCGCGAGCAAACAAAGGCATTTCCTGGTACCTGGAGAGATGTTTCGTAATAGCGTCCTTATTTCGAATGTGCCTAGCACGCAACTTAGGCAAAGCGCTCAATAGGATAGGAGGCGGCGTATTCAAGAATCCCGACAATTTAGCTCCGTCAGGAGTTGTCTTCCCAAAGTCATACTGAACGACTCCTCCATGACCGCCGTCAGGCTGACTGATGACCACGTCTCCTAGTCGAATATCCGCTTTGTCGCTGGGTACACCTCCTCCAATGCCCACCATCAGGCCAAAGCGAAGGTGGTTGAACCGCGACTTCATTTGCACGGCAACAGTAGCGGCCTGCGTTGTTCCCATCTGACCACCGGGCAAACAGGCGATAACCACCCTGTGGTCGCCGATTGCCCCCAGGGTGTAGATGTTCGTGTCATTGTCGGTGTCTCGCCCATGTTCCGGTCCAGGATCATCGTAACGCTTATCGAGCATCGCCTCGGCGGCGGCGAGCTCGATAGCAAGCGCACAAATCCATCCGACGGTGTACTTGCTTCGTGGAGGATCTTTGCGACTCATGGGACCAAAGGGAATGTGGCGAACTGGGATGAGGCTAAGTTGAGGGACTACGTCGTCACGTGTGGTCAGATAGTCAAGATTGCCCGGCGAATCCGATTTCTTAAATGATTTCTGTCAATGTTCATCAATAGAATTCCGTCGGGCATCTCACGCACCTGGACCCATTTCGTGAGCCACGTTGAGGGGTATCACAGGCCCATCGTCCTGCAGCGCTATTTCACGATGCATTAGACTGAACTAGCGCCTTGGCCTATTGAATACCTCGATATCCCACACACCTCTGATGTGTGTCCGTATTTGTGTGATTGTCACGTCCAGATCTTCGTCTTATGCGTGTCACCACCTTGGATTGATCTATTCACATGGTTTTGATTAAAATTGTCAGAACGTGGTTCTCTGGGCCGAGACATCGCGAGGTACCTAGGGCAGACTATATTTCTGGCACAGCATCACGTCCTCCCTGGTTAGTATCATTCCAGTAGCTGATAACTGACCTGTGGCCAAATTCACTGAACGATCCACGATTGACAATATGAAGCCCAGATCTGTCATCACCATAATTTAGTAAGGGCTAAGCTTTGCCTTGCTCCACCACACGGTTTCGTCCAGCCAGTCTTACCCCGGGAACTTATATTCTTCTCACAATTAGTGCAGGAAGTGAGATTGCGAAGAGTCAGTTTCTGTACAATTGACATCAGAGAATAAATTGATAACGCAAACAAATCCCTGACCCACCTGGTTCCCATCCCAGATCAAAGATATACAACTGATACATGGCCATTTAGTTGTTCGATCTCGCCGGATGATAGATGTCACGTACTTGTCCAGAAGGCCATGTCTTTTATTCGAACAATAAATTCATCTAAACATCGATATTGCATAGCCAGCACTGTGGATTCGGTAATGCACCAAGTATACTACGGGGTAGTTACTGGACCAAGAGATGACGTAATTGGGCTCGGCAGGTGCAGCCGAGATCGATTGCCGCCGGAAATACAAGGCACCGAATATCCTCGGGCCCAACGCCAAGCATCGGCCTTCCTCGCTTCTCTCCTCCTCTCTTCTCTCTTCGCGTCTTCTTCTCGTATCACTTCCTGCACCGTGCTTGCACTCGACCGACAATGCAGTGATGGTCAAAGCGGCCAGGTCCTTCCAATGCCACCGGTGCTCACGATCGTTTGCGCGCCTGGAGCATCTGCAGCGTCATGATCGATCGCGTATGTCTGACTAATCCACTTTTGGTTGCGGCGCTGATCCTCTCTAGACACGAAGGAGAAGCCGTTCGTGTGTGACAAGTGCCCCAAATCCTTCACGAGGAAGTATGTGCTCGAGCGGTTCATTTGAACGAGTCACTGACCGACCCAGGGATCTCCTAGCGCGCCATGAGCGCCTATCCCACACTTCTCCCTCGGCGGAGACATCCTCACCTGTGACTTCTCGGCCGATATTCGACGGGCTGAATATGCTCGCGTCGGCTGTGACAGAGAACCAAGTCCCAACGCCGGCTGAAGATAGCCCGCATTCTCTAGCCGGAAATACCACCTTTGGCGCTGACATGTCGGGAGTCACCTATCCTGTCCCGAGCCAGACACCCGGGACAGCGCAGTCGGAAGCAACCACGTTCAGCGAACCCTTTGGGGGCTTCGGTGCGTCTGCGCCGTATGATGGCGACGATTTCACTTCGTTCTTGGACAGCATCCCCCTCCCAAGCCACCCGTACTCCCCGACGTATCAGCCTCTGCCTTTGTTTCCCGCGTTCCAGTTCGACTCGACGCCTGTCTACGAGCAATCCTCGGAAAGAGACAAAGATGGCGGAAGTGTAGCAACGCCGTCGAGCTCTGTGCTCCCCCGACATGGCACACAGTTACCTTCGTTGCAGCCGGAGGCATCTCATACTCCGTATAAAGCGCGACAACCGAGAAGCTCCATTTCTGTAACGACCCAGTGCCGAGAGCGCATAATAGCGCTACTGGCAGACTACTCGAATGTCATGCCAAATCCCTTTGTACCCTCGCGACATGCCCTGTCTCGCTGTCTGACTGGATACCTGACTGGATACCATGACCATTATCCGATCAAGCATATTCCCACTCTGGACGTGGAGACTATATCGTTATCGTTGTTTCTGTCGATGGCTGCACTTGGTGCACAGTATTGCCGGGAACCAGATACGAGCATGAGGCTGTATCTTGTGGCCAAAGCTGTGACCATGGAGCATATTCGTAGAGAATTTCAATGGATCGTGCCGAAGCCGCCCTCCAACTCTACCATACCCAAGGACCAGGACCATATTGAGACCATCCAGGCATTGTTGATGCTAACCTCAATTTCGTCCTGGTTTGAACGCGACCCACCGTATGCGGAAGGCCTCTACATACGAGGAGTTATGGAGACCCTCCTTCGACAGGGAGGACTAAATGACCTCCCAATTCCAGACGGGACATGGGCCGGTTGGATCCGCATGGAAGAACGAAAGCGTACCAAGCTAGTCGTGTTCTGCTTCCTAAATATCCACACTATTGTGTTTGACGTGCCGCCACTCGTCCTGACCGAAGAGATCGCGTTAGATCTCCCCTGTACCGAGAAAGAATGGCAAGCGATCACCACCCACCAGTGGATGGAAGAACGAGGCCAAGGCAAGACGGAAGCTAAATTTCAAGACGCCCTGTCCTCTCTCTTCAGCCAGGCTCCGTGCTCCAAGGACCGACTGAAAAGCTTTTCCTCGATGGGCGGCTACGTTCTAATCCACGCCATCATCCAGAACATCTGGATGATTCAAAAAGCCAACCGACTTCCGGACACCAAAACCAGCTCTCTATCCCCAGCTCAGATCGCTTCTCAAGAACAAGCGCTCGAGAACTGGTGTCAATGCTGGGAGCACAACCAAGAATCGTCGATCGACCCATTTAACCCCCACGGGCCCTTATCATTCACCTCCACCGCCCTCCTCCGTCTAGCTTACATCCGCCTCAACGCCGACTTCAGCTCCGCCCGGCGCTTCCAGACGTGGAGTCCTGATGAAGTCGCCCGATCCCTCAAGACCAACCTGGGCGTGGAACGCAGCGACCGGCTCACGCGCGCCGCATTACATTGCGCGCACGCACTCAGCACGCCAATCAAGCTCGGCATCAACTTCGTGGCACACACGCAGGTAGTGTCCTGGTCCAATCAATACGCCCTATGTTCGCTCGAATGCGCAGTCCTTCTAGCGAAATGGTTGGAAGTTGCCACAGTCCCTAATCCGCAGCCTGGACTTACCGAGCAAGAAACAAAACTTCTGGAATTCGTGATCGAGATGGTGATGGAAGCTCGACATGGCGTTACTAGAGACTGGCTTCTGGCGAATAATACCCGTTTGAGTGCAGTCGTCACCCGGCTGTGGGCTCGGCTTTTCACAGCGGACTATATCTGGGAACTGGTCAATTTGATCGGACGATCGTTGAACCGGTATGCCGAAATATTGGAAAGCTCAGAATAGCCAACGAAATGTTGATAGCAGTCAAAGAAAGGTCTTACCCTCTTGTTCAGCTAGAAACCGCCTTCGGTGGAGTTTGCCGGAACCAGAGAATTCTCCTTCTGCCGTGTGCGGAAATGGGAGCATGAATACCAAACGAGGAATGTGAAAATATCCGCTACTCCACGTATTAGTTGATTCTTATTAATTGACTAGGACTCGCCACGTTTACAAGATCAAGAAAAACGTCATGGCTTCGGAGTCGTCACAGATTTTTCAAAAGCACTTGTATTCGAACAGGAAACTGGCACCAATTTTACATAATAATCACCCAGATCATAGCAAGACACAAAGAAACACAACGGCTACATCAGTACTTGACCTCAAAACTGTAAGCTGGGTCATAATGGATAGCCCAGTACTCATCCCAGATTGCCCTCGTAATCGGCCCGACATTGCCATTTCCAACTGGCTTCCCATCCAACTCCGTAATCGGCATAATGCCACCTGCCGTAGTGCTCATAAAGATCTCATCACTCTGGTACGCCGTCTCGATCGGCACAATTTCCACGCGCACCTCAATGCCCTTCGACTTGGCAACATCAAAGACACTCTTGCGCGTAACTCCTTCCAAGACACCCCTGTCGGGAGTAATGATCGCTCCATCTTTCACCAGCACGACATTGAACCCGGACCCTTCGGTAAGGTTGGTATCCCCGTCCGTGAGGAATGGATACTGTGAGCCGCGATCCCTCGCTTCAAACATTCCTCGGACCAAATCACCCCACTGCAGATTCTTGACGGTCGGATCGATTGCACCCGGCGGCACACGGCGGACTGTCCTCGCGATGATCGAGCTTCCACCCGTCTTCTGGGTTTCAGGATCCATGGCCCAGACATATGGCTGTACGATCAGATATAGATTGTTTCTCATACTGTCAGGATTGCCCTCGTGAACGGGGACCAACCCACGAGTCACGATCAGTTCGACGAAGGCATCGCGAATCCCACTCTTGGCGACCATCTCCACCAGCGTGTTCTTTACCTGGTCTCGCGGAATGGGGAACCGAAGACGGATCTTCGCGCACGACGCTTCCAGTCTGTTAAGATGATCGTCGAGACGGAAGAACCGGCCGTCCCAGACGGACGGCACGTCGTAGGTTAAGTCGCTGTGCATGAAGCCTTGGTCGGTGATGGGGATGCGGGCCTCGTGAAGGGGAACTAGGTCACCGTCCACCCAGACAACTCCGTTGGCGAAGGGGCTTTTGCTGGAATTGAGGGTTTCGACGCGTTTGTAATATCCAGAGAAGATCTGGTCCATCGTAGACATGATGGCGGTTTCCAAGATTAGTCAACTTCTCTTTGTGATTCTTTAATGTGAGGATGATTCAAGCATAAAACAAGGACAGTCCATTACCGAAGGATCAGGAGCTAGACATCTTACAAGCTTTTTATATCCAGGAGCCATAATTCTTCATGGCGGGCAGGAAAGTTCATAGCTGGCTTCCCAATCAGGCATTACTTGAAAGGGCAGCCGGGTTAATTGGATGTGAGCCAAGGAACAGGTGGAGAGCATGAACATTGGACTTGACCAACGAAGAAAATGGCTTGAATCATGGTTCAAGGCTTCTAGAGCATCTACAGCGATGCATGCAAGATTTCATCATGAATATTGCGTTCACGTGTCCCCCTCCATCTTCCCCGCGTTTACCTCCAATTCACGCCTTACCCAATATGGACTAGCGCGCCTTCGGCAATTTGTTATCTTATCAATTGCCATGTCAACAAGATCAACACAAGAACAACATCAACACCAAGAACTCGCCATATCCAATACTAATGAAGTCTATCCTCAAAATGAGACGACGAATAGCATTCATCTCCGGTCCCATCGACACCGGCTCCTCCGAGTCCTATTTCAAGCATTACACCCCCGTCATCGACGCCGCCATCGCATCCAACGACTCGTTCGTCATAGGCCCCATCCCGCACGGCGTGGACACGAACGCGCTTTCATACCTCCTGTCCTACCCGATCGCACCGTCCCGAATAACCATCTTCGTGACACCCTCCGAAGACGCAATATGGGGGAACACCTTCCGAGGACTCGGAGTAAACGTACACATGGTGGACGGACAGACCGGACGGGAACGAGACGCCGCGATGACGGCCGCGAGCGACTATGATATCCTGCGGGTGCGCACGGCAGACGAGGGGAGGGAGTTTTATGGGCGGATGTACAGGGAGGGATATGTGACGAACACGGAGAGGAATTGGAAACGGAGAAGGGGGATTCATGAGGATGTTGTTATACAGGCCGAGGAGATCAATCGGGATGTTGGGATGGGGGATGCGGTACGAGAGTCAGGTAGGGATAAATCCGGGTTTTTGAAGATATTGTTTGGTGGAGTTGAGAAGGATTTGTTCTGATGAAGCAGCCAATTTTAATCAGTACGTGTCGCCATGGAATTAGAAAGTAATTTGCCGTCTAAGAGGGTTCATATTAAACACACTATGAACGGGTCTACCGAATGTTCAGTCATTATACGTCCTCCAATCTCGGAGCATCCGCACACTATCTAATTGTAAACGAGGGTATACAAGATCTAAAAAGCCGATATAAAGAATCGATTTTACTGCAGAATCGCAATTTCCAACTCCTTGACCTCATACGTCTCTGTCGCATTTTAATGCCACCAGCACGTCCCATTCGCCCTGTATTCTTGAACATGCTCATTGAGTCGCAAAGGTCTGGCGGCCGGCGGACGACGGCATCTTTATCAAAGCCAATTGCTTCTTGCCATCAAGGAAGCCCGTGTGACATTGAATGCCAAGCCGTCGTCCATTGTGAGCCCGAGGCAGCCAGGCATCTGAGACAGTGCTACGAGGCGTACGCCTCGTTGAGTTATCAAAAGGTCTACACCTCGCTTGCCCCTCCATCTTCTGGAGATTCATTCATTCGAAGGAATCCAAGCAGTCATATCGTTATTTTTGGTCCCGTATCGATCCCCTAAACTTCCGAATTTCTACATTGACCACATCATTGTCATGGGCGCAGGATATGGAATTAGCGCCGCTGAATGAGGTCGAGGCTGATGTTGTTGAAACTGTTATCGATGCTGCTGTAGAGTTGAACGCCGTAATGTTGGTGATGTAACTTAGCGATCACATAAAGATGGACTCATGAAAATTGGCACACCATTCTTCCCCAACCCAACTGCAACTGCTACCACCATAACAACCAGACAGGCTGTCTCCAGCGGGGGAAAAGAAAAGATTGTATCAAAGGGAGGGTCGGTTAGCGCTTCCATTGGATGCAAAAGTGGTAACCAACAGACGATGCTAAGCATTTTTTAGCCATCCTTGATAGTTTGATGAGATGCCAAATTAACTTGACGCCATGAAAATAGTACGTACCATTTGTTCCATATCAGCCATAATTCGATATTGCAATACTTCTTCTGAGAATCTTCCTACTGAGCTTTTATTTTGCTTTACCGTTCCGCTATGAAAAGGTAGGACTCACTAAGGCTATGATATATACAAGTTTTGGCAGTAGAGTGATATAAATATTCAACCCGACTACTGCTCTGCCAGAGTTGCCAGTGAAAAGTTCCCAGGTAATGCAAATTGGGTTGTAGCGAGGAAGATGTCCCGTATCAGTGAGATCGAATGTGTAACGTCTCTTCTCTTTCCCGCTCGGAGTGATGCGAGCACCTTGTGATAGAGTAGTTGATGCGTTCTGTTTTCACCTTGACAGCCAAAAGTAGTGATATTGACAATTATCTACAGAAACGAAAGCGAACACCCATTGAAACAACGCTGGTGGGAAAACAGGCAGTCTCTCTGAACACCAAGTGATTCAAATCTCCCAAATGTATCCTCAGTTACAGACTTTTCACGCTATTCCTCACTCGAACTAAGCAGTACCTTTTGGAATTGATCTCCTCTTCAAAACATGACGAGGTTTCATTTGAATAACAGCGGAGGGGTATGAAGAGAGTAAACCACAAGAGGGGGTGAAAGAGGAATAGGGAGGCGTAAGTATCACAGCGGGCGATGTTTAGTCTTCCATTAACGAATACCTAAAGTTTGGCCTGAGAGAACGACATTCCAAAGTTGATTTCCTTCCAAGTATGGGATCGAATGGGAATGTCACCAGGAGGCCCCGATGTGTCTTGGCTGTCCAATAAATCGATAATTTTATTGTGTTCTTCCTCTCTGGCTTGTTCCATCTTCTTGTACATCCGTCTCACTCTGGAAAGAGGCGCAGCAGGAACGGGAAACTCCTCACATCTGGAAAAAGAAAATGTTTTAGTGGCCGAGGTTGCAGAAGGTGCAGAAAGTTTCCCGAAATTGTCAACTGCCAATGTCGTTGCGGTGAGCCACGCCTGTGGTCTATCGCCAGGTTGATCCGTACGCGTATGGGGTTTCTCCAAGGGAACAGACTGTGGCAACTCGTCGTCTGTGGTGTTGATCATCGGTTGAGCGGTTGGTTCCTGCACGTTAACAGGGATGCCCCCAAAACGATGCCGTTTGTATAGGACCCTTTTCCGCCGAGTGACCGTCGCAGAAACAAGCCGTTGGAGAATCTTTTCGTCGATTTGGGGGAATTTATCACGCATGTAATGAGGGTTGTGTTGGATAGGCGGTGGAGAAGGGTTATCTGGCTGGCGCATCTTTTGATAATAGTGTCCGGCTCTTCTTTGCGCCCCTGACAACTTTCAGCCCTGTAATCACGTACAACGGCTTACTGTATTGAGAGGTATCCAGCCACTCGTGCACTATGGGGGACGCATCGATACATGTCTCCTGGAGGAAAGAGCGAGTGGGAACAAATTGTGTGGTAATAATCGAATCGAAAGTGAACGACTGTGTCTCACTAGAGAATATTAGCCTGCCCGATCCAGAAAGGGAATGTAAGACTGTTCTATGACCGCTTTCTCGAGGTTGAAGATTGCTGACAAGATATGTACAGGTTTCAATGGACCTCGCTGCAAGTCCATCAGATTGTGAGATGCAAAACTGAGACGAGTGTTTGGAAACATCTTGAGAATCTTCCGGATGCTCTACAGAATGCATATTACGAAATTTGGCACGAGATTGACAACTTGGAGGAGCCAGACAGAACGCTCGCGCAACGCGCCATGTTGTGGTTGATGGCGGCGTACAAGCCGATGGATAGCGAGAAGCTCATCTCCGCTATTCGAGTTGGGTCGAAAGACGACGAGTGCTTCTTAGCCGACGAAATCGACGAACAGGGGTTGTTATCGCTTTGCAACAATTTCCTTGTGATCGACTCTAAATTGAAGGTGTGGCGATTCTCCCACTTGTCAGTCACGGAATATTTGCAATCCAAGCATCAATGGACTCCTGCGTATGCTCACACCTGCGCTGCTACTGTTTCCCTTTCTTTCTTTATAAACATTTACAAGGATGAAGATCCCAGCACAGTGGCGGAGGATCTCGGCTACGACTCGGACCACTGCGATCCCGCGGACAAGCCCGTGGGACCATGGGAGATTATGATACCACGAACCCAGAATGATCTATGAATTATTACAACTGCACCTTCCCACTCGTGCAGCGCGCATTATCTACCACCAAAAACGCTTGTTTACCCCCATAGCAAGTGCAGACGCTGATAGGGGGGGAATGACAAAAAAGAAAAAAAAAAAAAAAGCCTCCATCTTAAAACTTCGCGCCCAGTTTCAACCCCGTCTTCATAATCCTGGCCGCAATCACAAACACCGTTCCGCCCAACAAAAACACACCCGAGAAGATCTTCACGTTGGTAAAGTCCTTGCCGCCTGCATTCGACAAAATAGCACCCGCAATCGGGCTGGTAGTCAAACCGCCGACCGACGCAAACAAGAACAGCAAGCCAGTGCGATATCCGATCTCCGTGAGAGGGGAGATCTGCGCCACCAGCGCAGGCGAGAGACTGACATACGCACCGGAAGCGAAACCGAAGATGGTGGCGAAGACGATCGTCGGGGCATTACTGGCGGCGGGGATCCAGAGCGCCAGGACCAACACGCCCGCAACCAGACACATGGCGATGAAAATATTATACCGACCAAGCTTGTCCGACACAAAGCCTGCACCGAGACGACCGAAGAGACTGGCTGCGTTGAGCATGGGGAGGAGGTATGCGGCCAGGCTGGCGGACATGCCGTTCAGCTCGGCCTCGACGATGACGTAGTTGATGGGAATGAAGACACCGTAGGTGAGAAGCATGTAGCCGAATAGGGTGAGGACGAAGGCTGGCTCCTTGAAGGGATGGAGAAGGGTGGTTTTGCTCTGGTTGGCGGACCTGGCGCGAGGCAGACGCGCCTTGACGGTGACGATGGCTATGGCGAGTAGGAAGAGGATCATGAATGCGGAGATTCGCATACTCCAGGGGAAGCCGACTTGTTGAACAAGACGTTCAAGCATAATGGGAAAAATGACACCGCCGACGCTTGAGCCGGTGGAAAGTGTGGCAAAGGCAATACCGCGTTTCTTGTTGAACCAGACGCTAACGGAGTTGAGGGCTTTCAATAGGTTTAATCAGCTTCTGACGGTGGGAAGTGGTACCGGAAATGATCTCACCAGGTTGGAATATAGCGGAAGCGCCAATGGCACTGCACACGCCCTGCGAGAGCAGGATCTGATAGTATTCAGTCGAAATAGAGGCCATCATGAGACCGAAGACATGGAAGAAGGTGCCTGCGATAATCAGGTATCTTGCACCGAATCTATCGTACAGCTTTCCCACAATAGGACCCTGTATCTGTCAGATTTTGCCCCTTATTTTTGGGGGGGGGGGGGATTGGCGACGGGCATACCATCGCAAACATGAAGAAAACCTGCAACGAAGGGATCCAGGAAATGGTGCTGGACGAATAGTTCTTCAACATGTTTGATTCATAGTAACTTTGGAAGATACCGATACCTATAATAATCAGCATTTCGGATTTCTCACGGTTTGTCAAAGATTGAGAACCTACTGTTCACCCAGCCAAAGCTACAAAATGACGTGCACCAGGCGCCAACAACAACCAACCAAGCCTCAAGGCCTCCATCGGGGGGAGGAGAGATGTCCTTCTCGTCGACAACGGGCTGCCCATTCGGCGAACCCGACACCGTCACAGATGAGCGACTCTCATTGTTATCCCACGGCTGGAGATCGTGGTTCTCCTTGGAGGTGCGAGGACTGGACGACATCTTGACGGTTGATGATTTGAGTGATACCAGGAGCGTTCGTGGTGTATCTGATCTGGTCTAGTCTGTCTGTACGTACCTTCAGAGGAATGACAGAGATGAGCTGGTTGATATAAGGGAGGCGTCCATGACAGCACTAAAATCTGATATTTCTATTTGTTTTGCGCCGTCGGCTCGGGCTCAGGGGAGTTGGGCTCCGCTCGGCTCGGGAGCGAAAGGTCGAGACCGCCGAGTTGGGTCATTGCCAGGGGCCGTAGGGCTGCCTCCGGTTGTTCTTTCTCTTTGCTTTGGGCTACGTGTGCACTTTCTTTGGTTGGTCAAAAGATCACGAGAGAAATGGTGTACATTCTGAACGGAGGAAACTAAAACTAGGTAACCGCATTCATTATTCGCATTACATGAAAATCGTCATCGCTGCCCACCCTCGCTCCATGTTCGCCACAAAGACAATCAAGGTGATATCACGGTACAGAAGACTACAGATCAAACCGGAAAATTCCCAGATTCTCGGAGAAATCCATCCATTCAGACAAAGAGTTTGGATCCAGGTTCGGAGCCAAGACGTCCTCTAAGCCCTCCGGGGGTGGCTCGATCTGTTCCATTGGTCGCTCATCGAGGCGCTTTTCTACGGGTATTTGCCCCTCCGGTAGGTCCTTCGGGACAGGGGGTGGTGCATTCTCATCCTGACGTCTCTGTCTTGCCTTCTCGCGTAGATGTCTAAGGACCTTCCACAGGGGTCCCGGGTCCGGGCGACTGGCGTCGTTCTCCGTAAGATCGAAGATAACGTCGACGATATTCCATGCGCGCACGACATTTGGCCCCGCGGGCTGCGCACATAAGTGCCATAGGATGTACGTGAGGCAATGGAACTGATTGTAACTGACGAAGAGCCAGCGGAAGCCCCGTAAGAGATCATCGGTTTGCAACTCGACGCTCAGCTCGAGACAATTGCAAGCCGAAGTGAGGGTCTGCTCGGCCGTTGAGGATACCAGCTCCTGTGGCCGATCGTTATTAAGACCCTCTTGGTGCACGAAGAACTCGAACTTCGCCAGTAAGGAGCGCGTAGTCAACCACCCGGCCTTCTGGATCGGAATATTGATATTACAGTGCCGCAAGTAGGCATTTTCCAAGTATGAGGTCAGTTCATGCACCGTCTGCAGCCGCTGCGCCGGTTCGACCGGTTGGCTCGCGGTGTTATGGAAGAGTTGTTGGAAGGCAATGCCGATCTCCGCGGTCAGCAGGAATACGCTCATTTCGGTCCATCTAGCGCGCGGGCTGGGCAGCATGCGCATTTCGACCGAGATGTCGCTGTCGTCGATGTGCAAGGGGATGTGGGTGTCGGCTCGACTTCCGAAGCCGTGAACGGCCAGACCGTGGTCCTCGGCGGCGCGGTGGTCCAGCATAATGATCTGCCACCATAACCGACGACGCATCTCGGCTTCAAGCGGGGATAGGTTGAAGTGCGTGCCATCACGGTGGATGCCAATGGAGAGGGCCGAGCGAATCAAGACTCCGTTGATGATCCAACCAGATCGGCTTGTACTGTGGGCTCGAAGGCACGTCTGGTCTCATTAGTATGCGCTCCTCCAACAATAAGCAGACGGGAGTGAATTACAATGTAGATGGCTAGCGCCTGCAGAGATAAGATGCTCGGCAGGTCAAAACAGGCGGAATCAGCCAACGCAGTTTCAATCCGCCCCTGAAAGTCCAGTAAGGCCGACCGTTTGTCCCTGCCTAGCAAATTTGCCGCATCCGCCCCCGAAAGACTCGTCACAGCGGCGAAGTAGATGGCGTACAGCAGGGCTTTGAGATCTTCGGCGCCCCCGTCGTTCATGATAGAATACACCAGGGGCTCCACCGTCGGCAGATGCAGAATCTTGACGACGGGATCGACATTCGTGCGATAAATCTGCCACAACTGCGCCGCCTGCCATCTTGACAGATCCAACTGCTCGTCTTCCGTGGACTGCCGTCGCGACCGCGACAGCAACAGCCCCTCCGGTCTGAAACCAACCGCAGGCTCTGCCGAATCGCGCGGAGTCCCGATCGCCTTATGCAGACCGCTATCCTTCTCCAAAATGCGCGACAAGAACGTCTCGTTGATGTAGCGCGTGGAGCCGCCGTCCTGGACCAGCAGTTCTTGGCGTCGACTAGGCGACGGCGGAGGATCGGGCAGATAGGCGGCCGAGGGGTCACGTTTGGGGTCTTCAGGGACCGAGGCTTGAGACTGGGGCATGGGACTGCTCGCCAGCACGGCCAGACTGCGTTCGAGCTGGGCGACGCGGTCGGTGATGGTGATCTTCTGCACTCGTCGGGGCCGATGGAGGTCGGCGCTGGGATAGCGACACGGAACGCCGAGGCGGGCGCAGGCCGAGCAGGGGAGGGTCTTGCTGCAACGGACCTTACGCTGATGACACTGCATACACGAGCGCTCCATTTTTCATCATGAAATTATTAATTATTGTGGGAACGGATCATTCAGGACGAGCGCAGGTGATCTGTCGGGGTCGGAAGATGGAAAGGAACGAGGGATGCGTGTCTTTCAAGTCGGTCATTAAGAGTCACTAAAGTCGTCGGACAGGGCTCGGGGGCTCGGCGGTGCCAAGAGGCCGACGTGCATTAGAGCTTCGGCGGTCATCGTCTGCGGATTCCTTCCGATTCCTTCCTTCCTTCTTTCTTAGGCTCTAACTATTTCTATGACCTTTCTTATTACTCTAGTTAACTAATTCAAATGATGATGACACACTAGTCACGAGTGAGAAATGCAACCTCGTCAAGGAACGTCCCCCTATGCTGCCTCGGTGTCTCCGACTAACAAACTCCGCCAAGGAGCCAATATGACACATCGTGAACTACGACAAAACTCAAACTGGCAAAGCAAATAAATCATCTCGTCATGGTTAACTGCGTAAATTTTCCTATTTTCCTTTCTTCCTGCCATCTTCTAACCCAAATTATACATTGGTCTAATCTAATTTCTCTTCACACATCTCACCTGCAGATCCGGATGCGTAATCCAGCACTCAGGGTCCTGCGCCCAATTGCCCTCCTCTAGCAACTTCAGCTCGTAATTGCGCACCACATGCAGCAGGATTGTGCGAATGACCACATCTGCCGTGTACTTGCCAATGCACTGTCGCGGCCCAAATCCAAACCGCCAGAAATGATACCGCAGCTCCGTCGGCGACCGTCCTACAAACCGCTCTGGTCGATACGCGCTACTGTCTGGCGCCCAGAAATCGTTCCGCAGATTCAGACCCCAGCTGTCCACCACGTAATTCGTGCCTCCGGGGACCTTATACCCGTCGACGAGACGCTCCGTGGGCGCGGACTGCGGGATCGAGAAGGGCGTGACGGGTCGGAGACGGGAGGACTCGAGAATGCAGGCGGCCAGGTACGTGCCGGAACGGGAGATATAGGCCTCTTCTTCTTCAGGCGTGGAGATCGTGGAGACCTCCTCATATAGACGGGCTTGGCAAGTCGGGTTCGAGGCGAGGAATACGAGGTTCCACGACAATCCACCGGTCGTTACATCGAGGTTGGCGTAGAGGGTCTCGTCCATGGTCTGTTGGACTTCTTCCTCGGTAAGCGAGCCCTTGGCGACGGCGTCGTACATCTGCACCACGAGTGCCGAGGGGTGCTTTTCACGGGCGCGCTCGTAAGCCCTATGATTGAAGGTCTTCCATTGCGATCGGAAGCTACTGAGTTGACGATTCGCTTCCGTTGGGAAGAAGCGCGAGATACCGAAGCGAGCGAGACCTCCGAAAACAACGAACTTCATCAGGTTCTCGCGCGCCGGAGCGAGGTCCGTCAGCTCGGCTTTCATCTCGGGGGTGAGGGAGCCGTAGTTGGCCTCGCCGACGATGAAGAAGGGCAGCATCTTAAGGTCCTGGACCGGGTGAATGCGACCGTGACGCAGGTCGCCTTGCGTTTCGAGCTCGTGGAAATGCTCGCGGACATGGCGTTGAATGCGACTGATGGATTTAATGGCGGCCGGGTGCGTGAAGGGCGGGGCAGCGATGCCTCGTAGAAGCTTCCAGCGCTGACCGGCCATGAGACCGAGGCATTTACCCAGGATACGGCTCATGAAGTATCCGGAGTTGCTGTTCGTGGCTTTGGTGTGCTTGTCTGAGTCTTTGAAGACGACGTGCAGTTGTTCGGGACGAGTGAGGACACTGCCTTATGTCAATACGTGGTTTTGCAAAGAGGTGAATTGGACGACGAACACTTCAGGAGTCATCCCCGCCCACAATCGGTAAACATTGCCATATTGTGACTGCCATTGTGCGCTGTTGTCTCTGCCGAAGATGTATTTGCCTGCATCTCCCTGTCCGTCGGGCCAGACGTACGCCGGTCCGGGAATGGGACGACCGGTTTCTGCATGTTTGATGGGATATCTGAATTGCAAGTACGCCTCGCCGACAGTCAGTATCGCCAGCTCCAATAGAGGGAACAGAAACATACATTGAGAAACCATGAAACCACCCTCGATACAGGTGAGAAAGCCGTGGGCCAGACGAGCGTCGCCAAAACCAGGCCAGTGATAGCGCCTATAACCCCCAGAACCGAGTAAACCAGCGTAGGATGTGCGACCCCATGCCCAATCAACACGGTGAAACCCGATAGTATCGCCATAATGCAAGTAAGAAAGCAAAAGCCAAAAAACAGTCGAAAAGTCAAGAGATGACGAGATCACCGGCTTGTCGTGATCAAGCCTTTATATTGAGGCTTTTACACGCCACGGATGTTCTGATCGCCCCGAATACGAGGCTGAAGGATCCAGAACGTGTCAGATCCGTCAGATTTGCAATCCTGCTTGACATAAAACGGGTCCCCGATGCGAACCGTCCAAGACCCCGTCCAATATGGAGCGCCAGGCACAGAACGTTTGCGATGCTGACATGACATGACATGACATGACACGTGGAAATGCGACATACCCTCCTGGCTGATTCTGCATGAATGGTCGGCATCTCAACGCTGTGACATGACGAATTCCGAGCGAGCTACTGGTGGCGCTATACCAAGGCCTTCTAGCCGCTAGAAGGTAGTCCGCGACCCACAGGCAAGTCAGACGAAGGATCGTGATGAGATGCGTAGAGAGAGACTCGGATTAAGAGGCAAAATAGAGGCAGCCTGAGGTAGACAATGGGTATATATAGACTGGAACTTGGAATGTGAGTAACATGGTTCAGCTCAACACCATTGACACTCCTCCTCATCCGCTCTCTTTAGAATTCACAATCATTTATTTTCCATCATGTCTGGATCTTCTAAACTATCTTCGCTCGGCCTCGAGGCCTGCTTCCGGTACCACGTTCACAACTCTCCCGATGCCACCGCTGTAGTAGAAGGGGACCAGTCCATCACCTATCACGAGCTGAACGAGCGCGCGAACAAACTCGTTCCCGTCCTCACAAAGGAATGCCTGCGTCCGGAAGAGCCCATTGGCATCTTGTTGCCCTCCGGAATTGCCAATGTTGCCTCTCAGATTGCAGTCCTCCGCGCCGGAGCTACCTGCGTGCCTCTAGATCTGTCGCTCCCTGACCAGCGAATTCGCGATTTGTTGAACGCTTTAAATGCGCGTCTGGTCATGACCGTCAAGGGCGAACAGACAAGATTTAACGAATTCCACGCCATCTTCCCGGCGACCGAACTGGCCGATCTGCACCAGAATGGGTTCCACGACGATCCGATTCCCGAGCCCACCGGCAAGAGCCACCGGACCCATATTCTACACACTTCAGGCACCACCGGCCTGCCGAAGCCCGTGGAGATCCTGTCCCAAGGTATTACCCGCATGGCTTTCAACACGCAAGTGGTCCAGTTCACCAGCTCGGACCGGGTGGCGCAGATTTCGGCGCCGAGCTTCGACGCCGCCCTGTTCGAGATCTGGACTACCCTGGCCCGCGGTGGTGCCATCGTTACTCTGCCGAAGAGCGTGGTCGTCGACCCTGTCGCTCTCTATGAGAGCTTCAACAAGTATCAGATCAACACTATCCTGCTGACCACGGCGTTGCTGAACCATGTTGTCTCGGTCATTCCCGACGCCTTCAAGGATCTCGACTATGTCCTCACCGGCGGCGAAGCTGCCAATTCCACGGTGATGCAGGCTGTGCTCGACAACGGCGCTCCGAAGCATCTCGTACACGCTTACGGTCCCACAGAGGGTAGCAGTATTGCTACCTACCACCTGGTGACGCTGGAGGAGGTTCGTCAAGGCTTAACGCCTATCGGCCGACCGCTCGACGAGACTACCATCTACCTCCTCGACGAAAACCTACAGCCCGTTGCCGATGGCGAGTCCGGAGAAATGTACATCGGCGGGACCGGTGTCGCCCGAGGATACTTGGGTCGTCCCGACGCACACGCAAAGAGCTTCCTAGATCTGTCTCACTTGTCGAGAGATGGCTCGTCAGTCAAGGTCTACAAGACCGGCGATCTGGCGCGGAAGCTGGAGTCTGGCGCCCTGGAGTTCATGGCCCGTGCCGACAACATGATCAAGATCCTCGGATATCGAATCGAGCCCGGCGAGATCGAAGGTGCCCTGCTCAAGAGCGACATGGTTCATGCCACCGTGGCTTTGCCCATTCGCCGACCCGGAAAGGAGATGTACATCACGGCGTTTGTTCAGCCGAAAGAGAACGCCACCTTCTCCCTCGCCCAGCTGGACTGGTACCTGCGCAAAATCCTTCCCTCCTACATGGTCCCCCGACTGGAAGTTGTCGAGCGCTTTCCCTTCACCGTGCACGGCAAGATTGACCGCGCCGCTGTCGTGACCAAGCACATCCAGGAGACCGAACAAGCCGAGCAAAAAGCTCTGGAATCGGTCGACTCCAACGGCAATGTTGACAGTTCGACGTGGCTCCGAGCCCTGTGGACCTCCGTTCTGGGCATTAGCAACATCACACCCAACAGCAACTTCTTCCATTTGGGCGGCAGCTCTCTACAGGCCGCTGCTTTGCTGGTCCACATCCGTCGCCGATACGGCCTGTCCCTGACAATGCAGCAGATCTACGACTTCCCCACCCTAGAGACACAAGCCGGTGTTATTGACGCCGGCAAGACCAACAACAAGATCGACCACTCGCGCCTGGGCATGTTCATCGCCGACTCCCAGCTCGCGAAGAACATCACTGTGCCTGCCGGTGAGGCCCCCAACTGGCGCGCCCCCTCGGAAGGGCGAGTCTTCCTGACCGGTGCGACCGGCTATCTTGGAACCTACTTCCTGCGCCACCTGATCGATCAGCCCGACGTCAAGGTCGTCCGCTGCCTCGTCCGGGCCGCCGACAACTACTGGGCACGTGGTCGTCTCATCGCTGCGCTGAAAAAATACGGCCTCGACCAGGAGGAGAATCTCGACAAGATCTCGGCTGTTGCCGGTGACCTGGGCAAGGATCTCTTCGGCCTTCCCGAAGCCGAATTCCAGGAGATTGGTCTCTGGAGCAGCACCATCTTCCACGCCGGTGCTCACATTAACTACATTCAGCCCTACGAGAAGCACCGCGAGACCAACGTTATCGGCACGCTGAACTGTATCAAGCTTGCCACGACGGGTCGACCGAAGTCCCTGCACTATATGTCCACGGCAGCCGTCACGGGCCCCGTGTCGCACTTTACCGGCGAAGAGCGAATCTTTGAGGACACGGAACTCGGAGAATATCAAGCCTGGCTCCCCTACGACATCGGATACACGCAAAGCAAATGGGTCTCGGAACAGATGGTGCACAGCATGATCGCCAAGGGTCTTCCCGCGACCATCTTCCGCTCAGGATTCATCATGGGCGACACGGAGCGAGGAAAAGCCAACATTGACGACTTCATGGGCCGCGTGTTTATCGGCTCCATCAAACTCGGCGTCCGACCTATCCTCCCCAACCAAAGCAAAGTGATGATTCCCGTGGACTTCGTCACCCACGCGCTCGTCCACATCACATCCAACACAGCGAACTACAACCGCGTCTTCCACATCGTACCTCAGAGCCCCGAGGAAGACAAAGACGTGGAAACCTGCTGGGAAATGCTCGAGGAATGCGGCTATCCGCTCAAAGCGCTCCCATACAAGGACTGGCTGGAGGCGCTCTCCTCGGATAAAGACCTCCTAGCGAACCCACTTCTCCCGATGTTGCCTGTTCTGCAGGAACCCGTGCGGAAGACCCGCACGCGGTGGGAGCTATACGAGGACATGGCGCAGTATGACATCACGAACACGAAGCGGGCATTAGCGGATATGCCGAAACGGAGGACAGGGTTTGTGATGGAGGATTTGGAGAGACATGTGGCCGATTGGGTCGAGAGGGGTTTGGTGCCTGTTAGAGTTTGAAGTTGATGCAGATATTGGGGTAGACTGGAAATTGTTTGCATACTTGTAGATCTGCTTTTGTCATTGCTCTGCTTGAAATATGTTGAATAAAAGTTATGACTGCTTAAAATGCTCTTGAACAAAAATGTGTAGCTTTTGTAGCACCTGAGATAACAGGACATTATATGTTGGTTCCTTTTCAGCAAATGAAAAGAGTTTGGATTTTGGAATATTTATAATTATCAGCATGTACGCTAAAGTCTTTAAGGGGAAATATGTTCAATGAAATTAGTCTGAGCTATACCCCGACAATACTCGTCTATCCGACCGTCCTTGCTTATAGTCAAGTTGTATTCGGTAAGGGAAATCACTATAGACAATCACTCTCCTAATGAAGAAAAAGAGAATTAAAGAGAGAAAGACATGGAAAAAGAAAAAGAAGGAAACCCAAAAAAAAGGAGGAAACAGGAGGAGGAGAAGAAGAAGGAGACCGAAGAGGAAATTGAAAATAAAGCAGACAAGAACTGTTTTGAGAAAATTGAGATTACGGTAAAAAGAACGCAATAACAGAGATAGTGATAGAAGCTAGAGTAGATCTTTGTACGACTAACATCCACACCCCATAAAGCTCAAATCTAGGAAGTATCCAGCTACCAAACCAATCACTAGATCTGATCCTCAAAGAACACCAAGCACCTCAACTCCACACTCTCCCTGGGCTCCTTGACCTCCTTCGTTTGAGGGTCAACAAACGCCGTATGCGGCGCCCTCCTCGCCACACTCCCATCAGCCCTGGAATCATAGCACTTAATCAACATGATCTCCTCCGGCTTCATGCCAGACAAATAATACCACTTCTGACCCTCGCCATACTTCCCATACAGCACGCCGAACCCAGCGCCCTTGGTCGCCGCCTCATAATCCTTCTCCCCCTTCCCGGGCATCCGACCATAGATCTCAATAAGATCTTCGTCTCGCACGGAGCGCGCATCCGCCACGGCCAGCGGGTCGCGCGGGACGGGCTTCAACGGGCGCCAGATGTTAACGATCCCCCAACGAGACTTGGCTAGACGAGCAGCTTCTTGTGGCGGCAAGTTGTCCTTCAACACGTCCAAGGCGCCAGTCTCGGATTGGTCGACATGGATGAGTCGCGCAGGAACCATCAAGCTAGTGGGCTTGGTATCCGACTCCTTCGACGCCGCCATGGCTTCGACTTTCTCGTAGGGCGCTGTGCGCGTGATGTGCGAGAAAACGTGGGCTTTGGTAGCGCCAGTTCTGGAGATGGGTCAGTAAAATATCTAGAATTAAGGAGACGGTGCGGAGGGGAACGGGCATACGCTTTTTTCAGAATATCCACGGCCTCAGGATACATGAATTTCTTGACCACAGACTCATTGAAAGAGGAAACATGAGGACTGGGACGGTTCAGGAATTGAAATCCATGCACATCGAGATTGAAGCTACTTTCGCGGCCGCGCACGTCGTGGACGGTGATCGGACGCGAGTCGATGGGTCGACGGTACGCACCAACAGTTCCCAGGACAATCTGCCGTTCGGCGAGAGAGCAGGTGGGATAGTAATTGAGAGTGGTTTTAACGGCTTGAGAGAGACGCATTTTGAACGTTGAAATTCAGTCAGGAAAGAGACGAGGAATCACAAAGATATGTCAAATTCTAGCGAATACGATCGCCCTGTCTGCAGAATTCAATGGTTTTTGAAGGCAGCTGCAGAGGACCAAAACGGCCGTCCCGTCCGCCCGTTTTCAATGCCTCCAGAGCGGGGTTAGTCGTATATGGGCACACCGTACCATGCTAGCGATACGAATTACTCGGTAGGGACGACCGCGCCGAGGGCCGCCGAGCAGCCACGGGGATGCTTGTTTTGACCGGCTTCCCTGGTCGAAATGTAACGCCAGGCCCTGGCGAAGTGGGGGGGGAGCGCGTAGGCAACAAACGAACACTGGATGTAGAGTGACATTGCGCGAATTATGATAGCGAGGCGGGAGTCAGATGATGGCCGATCGCGAGATGAAAGTGTGATCAAATGCAGATTCAAGCACCGAATGTCGTCATGAACGGACGGCCCGAGCTGTTTTTCGCCGTCGGAATATAAAACCACGTCTCCTGGGCGAATGAAGGATGACACTTCAGCAAAGGCCAGCGACAAGGGAGCAGGGAGGCGAGAGGGGTTACTCTGCAGCTAAAGAGCATTCTGATGTCACCTTGTAGGTAAGGCATCTTCGGCGGCAGGGTTTAAATTGCACAAGTCCGCCGAGGGGCATCATTTTGTGGGACAACGAGGGTGGTTCAAGAATACTATCGCGCCCTTTGAGCAGTCGATAAACGGCCATAACGTCGTGAAAGTGGACCAACAGTTTTCCTCGGCTTCTTGCAGAAACAGCGGTTTTGCCGTCTCATCTTGCATAGACTGTGGGGAGGAGGGCTTGCTCGGGTTCGTATTTTGGGTTGTGCAAGCCACGAGGAAGTTGTGCCACTTCTGCCCTCGCAAGACAATCGATGTGAATGTGAGATCCTTAGAAGAAAGATTTTCAAGTCCAAAGCCAGTGAGTTCGACCGGGCATGTGCTATCATATTTAAAAGCTAACTAATCCATCGTGCTGACGGTGGTCCCCTCGTCGCCGGCCGGGGTTTCCTTCCTTTGCCTTACCGTGCGCCACCAAGACCATTCCGTGCCTCTTGGCCGGTCTCTTCCTGCGGGAAATAGAGCAACTTGGCATCGTCAGCGGACAGGACCTATAATAACCGATGGCTGACACGCCGGATCAGTCCGCCGGGGAATGACGATTAGAAAGAGACCGAGTGCTATTTGTAAACGGGCAGGTTCAGACGACCCCGATGACCAATCACCAAGGGACTAGACTAAGCTGATTCTATAAACTTCATCAACAAAGCGGGGCTGTGTGAGGAATGGCAGGAAAAGAAGGCATTGTTTTTAAATCCCATCTGTTTCCTCAACGAGCCTTGACGGGTGATGAAGATTCACTTTAGGGTCTGCCAAACCACGGGACTGCGGCGTGACCGCAACGCAACGGAGTTCCCGACCAGCACCTGCTAAGCCTCCATCTTAGAAATCATCAGCAACATAAGGTGCTTATACTGGCCCAGACTCGCAGAGCTTCTTCACGAAGCAATTTTAAAAAATAAAAATAAAAAATAAGGAAAAAGGCAAAAAATAATAATAATAAGCGTTTCACGATCAAGACGCATGATAAATTACCGCTAGCCCCGAACAGGATGATGCCACGACCCTCTGTCGCGCCAGCATATACGAGAGACCCATGGATATTGCCCAGCTTACTATTTTCTGACCGTTTGTCTCGCCTGATTCCTTCCCTGGGGCCACAGGCGCCATGGAAAGAAAAGCGATCGGTTTACGAGCTGAGGGATCGACGCTCCTCCGCATAAGACATGGGCTTCTCCCGGCATGACGAATTGGTGCATAGGAGCGAGCTACCATTCTTTTGCTTTTTTTGGAGGGTTCTATACTTCAATTGAATTGACCTTGTGATTCCACTTTTACTGTACAATATCAAACATGAAACCCAAGTTGGATACCACAGACGCGCGACATGAGGAGCTCCTAGCTCTAGAAAGACGCCGAGAGAGGAACCGCATCGCGCAACGAAGACACCGTATGTTGTTGCACATCCCTTGCTTCAGTCGACCCCAAGCTAATGGTTCTCCAAGGAGATAATGTTAGGAAGCGATTAAGAGAGTTAGAGCTCGATAGTAATAACAGTCCGACGGCTTCGGGTCCACGATCTCGCCGCACCTCGCGCGAAACACATTCCAAGAGAGGCTCGCGGCGCAGCTCCCAATCGCCCGGTACTCTAGAGCTTGGGCTTCCCGATCCCCAGTCCGATGCGCCGCCCCAGGAAATCACACTCCACAGTATGGTGCTACCAGACGGCACTTATCCTGGTAGCGACGGGGCGTTTGCCTCCACCTACGGGTCCTCCAGCTCTCCATCCTCGTCTGTCGGCCGTACGTCGTACTCCCCGTCGGCAGATTATCTGAATTGTCTCGAACCATCGGCACCGGATGGTACGGTTACTACGACTACTGCAACCACCACACAGATTCCATCTGCATTTGATCCCTTTGCCTTATCCCAGCAATTCGACCCCGTCTACGGGACCTGCAGCGAGCCAGGGTTCCAGGTATGTGCCGAAGAAGGCACAGTGCGGCTATGCGACGTCGACATGCAAACCCTGGTGCCGACCATTCTAGAAGCGCAAGCTTACGGGGGTCTCCTACCTCCGTTGTCCTCTATGGTCAACGCGCAGACTATCCCGGCGGCCACGGGTAGCCCCAATATCGTCCACCGGACTAAGGTCGGCGAGGCCCCGAGCACTTTGACGCCGGCACACATGCCCTGGACGACACCGCTGCACATGGCCGTTGCCCGCGGGAATCTGTCTATGGTGCGTTTGCTTCTAGAACACGGAGCGGATGTGAACGCCGTCAATAGCGAAGGAGCGACAGCGCTGCACGCGGGAGTCACTAGTGGACATAGTGTAATCGTGAGCGAGTTGTTCAAGCGGGGCGCTGATCCTACGCTCACAGATGCGGCGGGTTGGTTGCCACTGCATTACGCGGTGGATGCGGGAGATGAGGAATGCTTACGGGTACTGCTGGAGATCGAAAAGCGGTGATCACTCCATGGATGTAATGAAGAAAGAAAAGGAGAACACACCGTCCCCCGAAAATTGAGCAGCATATGCCCCCTTATTTATATTTGATGATAGACATGTTTCAATGAATCACTTCCCAATGTATAAAAAGCCTCATCTCTTCTATTCTGCGCATTCTGAGTTCCACATTGTCCATATTTCCTTCACATGCCCAGCAACAAAGTACAAAAATCCGGCTTCGAGTGACACCGAACAGCCAAGAAGCCGACGGGGATCGACGGGAACGTCGGACGCCGGAGGTGCCATCTGCTTAGCGCCCGAGCGACCGTCGTTCGCCCGGGAGCCCCTCTTGGCATTCGGTCGTCGGCGCTGAAGACCGCCCCGGACCCCCCAATTATTAACTCACCTTTAAGTTAGTTGCAAGTCGGTCAGTTGCTACTAGCAGTCTGCCCATACATAGGCTACTCTACAGTCACATCCGTTTCCCAACACTTCATCTCGCATATCCAACACTCAACCCTGCACCGCTTTTTAGTTTCTACGTAAGAATCCTGTAGAAACATGACATCAATCATGACAGCCAGCCCTACGCGTGGATCCCGCGGCTCCCAGGAAACGAAAAATCGGAAATCCTTCAGGACGAGAAAAGGTACATACCTCCAACGGACATGGAGAGGGAAATTAAATTCGGAATTCTTGGCGCCATAGCCCCCCTCGCTACGGAGTAGAGGGGCTTATTAGAGGGAAAGGAAAAGAAACAGCTAAACACGTTACTATCTTCCTATAATCCATTAATGTGATTAATGTGACACCATTCCCCGCTCGGATGATACATCCGATCGCTTCCTTCTTTACTGTTTGCTCTTTTTTTTTTTTTTTTCGCGCCTTGCCAAGCGTTGACGAAATCTTGTCTTTGGTTATCTCTGCTGATAGGTGGTAAGTATGTCATACTCATATGGTGGTGGCCTTTCCGAGCACAATTGGTGGGAAATGATGACACAATCTGCATTTCCTCTTTGGATGATGTGCATGGTGGCGAGAGATTGATAAAATCATCAAAGTCAATTAATGAATGGAGTTAAGCAAGGATTAACGCATGGTCCGACTATGGTGAGGGCCTGGCCTAGGATCGGGATCGCTGGTGGACCCTTCTATTGCATAACGAGATGGTCAGCAGCTATTACTGCCTAGTCATTAGGCAATACGATGTTGCAGGTGGGTTTTCTCCTTTGGACACGAGACGTTTTAAGGTAGCGATGACCAAATAGTTTGCTTATGAAAAATAGTAGAGAAACAATTACTGCTTCAAAATACACAACCCTACGTCGCTTGCAGCTCAACCAATCCCAAGAATGAAGCTATCCGGAATAAATACGGGATCCTCAGCGGTATCGATCTGGTGGTCCTTTTGGTCTAGGTACCTTTCTGCTTATATTCTGCTCATTTGAGACCCACTCTATTTCGACGACTTCCGGTATACGATTGGCAGCCTTGCTTTTCTTGTTGGAATACCATCTCATCTAAAGCTTCTGTGCATCTTTCCATCACCAGGCAGCCAAGTTCCGAAGCGACTCACATCGCTTCAAGGTGCGATTGAACACTCCGACTGATAGTCTGACGCTCGCGGGCTAGTCCAAATTATAGTGGATTATTCATAGTCTATCCGCACTGGCCCACATTCTCTTTCCCCGACCCGACACACGCTAGTATCCAGAAACCATGACGCGGACTTAACATAGTGTGCACATTCAACGGACAAGGTCCGCTCGGAGCCCGTGGCCACCGTTACCTGCCAATCTCAGCCCTAGTGCTGTCAAATTCGCGCTTAACGAGGTGATTATGTCCGAGCCGGCGAGCAGTGAGCACCAAGGACTCGAAGGATACGTCGCGCATCTCCCAATTTTTGGATTCCATCCGTTTCCTGTAAATTGAAACTGCCGAGAGTATTCTTTTCTTCTCCTTGGAAGGCATGCGAATTAAAACCCCTGTTCTTGTCGATCGCATCAGAACTCGGAAAATCCGTCCCCGTTTTTAGTGGGGCCTTGTATCTACTTGGAGCACCGAGTACTTTTTGGCCCCTCGGAGCCAGGAAGAGCAGGATTCTACGAGGCTCCAGACCAGTGGGGTAGATATAGCGCCTGCTTTTCCATCTGTCCGGATGAATTGCTTTCTCCTACTCCGTATGTCAGCGGGAATTACCGACTGTCGCATATTATCAGATTTAGTTTCTAGTGCGAAAGATTATACTGCGTAGATCATCGTGAGGTCAATGGCGGGAGGGGCTTAGATCCTTTGAAAAACATGAAAATTACAAGTGTACACTGGATCTCAATTCTAGTGCCCTTAGAACCGGGAATAGATTAGGTGTGGGTATAGTGAAGTAGCCACCGAAGTGAGGCTGATAATCTATCGCGGATTCCCTCCGCAATGGGGCTCGTTCTGATTCAGTAGTCAGTGCGTTCTTCTTCGCCAATCCTGCTGTTCTAGTCATGTCTGAACCCAGATACACAAGATGGGGGCTTAGCTGTGCAAAATCCAGTATAGTCCACGATCGCCTGAAATTAGAGAATAGACAATTTTCGTAATCCCGGGCTTGCGCAAGCGGCTATGATCCACAAGTAATGAGACAATGAAGACCACCTTCACAGGTCATGCGTAACGGATTCCCTCCGCCCAAAGGGGGAGGGGGTTTCATGATCAATGCCATATCATATTTAGCCAGAACACAGTTACCTATCAGCCACACATGCATATTGAATTTACCATACCTTTGGTCCCGTTTCAAAGAGCTCGCGAATATTACTGAAAACGCCAAGTCGGGCTGGGAAGCTTTATTGGCTAAATGATTTAAAAGTACGGATTTCGATTCACTACCAAGGAACTGCAAGGCACGGTATCCTCCACTCATAAGCTCTAAAACAGCCAGTTACGCGTGGACATGATGTAAGGAAGACCCACATTAAGTTGTCATATTCACAGAGCCAAGATCAAGCCAGCCGGTATTCTTTGAAATACAGAGCCTAGGTGTTGCTCATGATGTCATTCGCGAGCTCACGTTGATCAACCATGTCTAGATTGTCTCCGTTACGGGTTTATCAAGCCATAGTTATTTCGACCTTGGACTGAGTCGGAAAAGACGATTTCCGTGTGAATTCCGAGACCGTTAGGCCACCCTGGACTAGTGAGTGGTTGCAGGGCACTGTTGATCAACACATGGGCATGAGAACCCACGCGGCTTCAAAACCGCCGGGTATTTGGTCGTTCAGCTACAATTAGTACGATACTTCACCCAATTGAAACGCCGTGAACCGTACATGCTGACCATACCAATAGAGGAAGGACCATTCGATTCTAACGTGAGTCTCCTTCACCTAGAACACATGCGACCTATTCATAGGACCTTCTCCCGACTTAACATCACCGTCTTTACTACTCGGTACACTTTGTGCTTGTACGTAACGGAGACT
Source organism: Aspergillus affinis (assembly GCF_023601865.1). Classification (NCBI taxonomy): domain Eukaryota; kingdom Fungi; phylum Ascomycota; class Eurotiomycetes; order Eurotiales; family Aspergillaceae; genus Aspergillus; species Aspergillus affinis. Next base: position 124,157 of record NW_026515834.1, read on the forward strand.
CAACATCCGACTTCACCTTCATCAAAGAAAAAAAGCACACATTCCTCCAACCATTCTAATTATATCTCGCGCAATATCAGCAAACACGAGCCTAGCCACACCCCCAGATCCCAAGCAGTTACTGACGGCATACAGACGCCCAAAAATGTAAACCATACCCCGAACACACACGACGATCTCTCTCCACAGACCCCGACTATTACTAATACGCTCCGCCCAGAGCCTCGTCGGCAACCCCATGTCCGTCGCTCGGCTGTGGCGTCCATACAAGCCCTGATCCTCCCGAACTCCCGTGCGGCTTATGTCCGACGCTCCGTCCGCACCGAGAGACCGGCACAATTATTACTCAGTAGCCTAGGAATCAAGGATATCATTTCTAATGGCTAGTATTGTATCCGGCTAGACTGCGTCAGCAACCACTTTCCTAATCTGGGTCATGCAGCTAGTTTTAGTGCACACGTGAGCTGAGATGACATGAGACGAGCAGGCCTGAGGATCTGAGCAAACGGCGAGACTAGAATGCTTGTGTTTATGTCACTATGACCTTAATGAGTGGCCTGAATATGGGATCGGAGAACGGACTAGGTAACGGACTTAAGGGGTGAGGAGCCACAAGCTGACAAACTCTGCGCTCACCATTCGCGTATGAATTTCGAATTTGCTCACCGACGTCCGACGCCTAGACCGATTGGAAAGTAGCTATGGTTCCCGGGAATTTGTATCGGTGTTCGCCGGTTCTGTGAGAGGTGATGCAGATGGCAGTGCTGATGCTGTTTAATTAATGAATACGAGTTAGGGAAAGAGATATCTATAGAACTAGAACACGGAACCGCTGTCGCTGAAATGGGTTGTGTATACCGAGAGACTTCTGGTCCCGAGAAATAACTCGTGAGTTTTTCCTAATTCGACAGGAGATTTATCCTCGAGACTTTAAAAGGAAAAGGATGAATAAGATAAATGGGCCTAGATGAATGTACGGCTCTAGATGAACCGCGTGGATGACATGGGGTTATACAGAAACTTTGTTTATGATCCGAAACCCCGGATTTCAAATGTAGGATTGATGTCTGGAACGACATGTGGCAGGGCTTGTTGCACTGTGCCATTCTCTTGGTCGTACGGCGATTCCGAGGACACCCCAGCGTCCTATTAGATGAAAACATCCCTTCCGAGAATTGTGGTGTCTGGATTGTAGTTTGTGGCTTAAGCCAAACGCCGAACCTTTCTGCTTATTCTGTATTGTGGTCATAAAACGAGATTAACTAAAGATGAAGTTTTGTTTGAGTGATTTACTAATCAATCTATTCTATAGGCAAGTGGCAGACGGGGTTAATCCGGCCCGTTTGCCGGTATGAGGCACGGTCAATCCTCAAATCTGAACTCATCGTCAACGCTACCGCACTCGGTGCCTTTCAGCTCGCAAATGACGAGAACGTCCACCCTGTCCGGGGCCATGTCATGCACATACAAAGCGATGCGCAGGACATGGTTCTATTTCAGGGATCGCATTACACCTATCAGATTCCACGTATGTATACAGGGGAGTGATCAATGGGGGAGTGGCGCAGGAAGGAAATATGGATGAGATGGCCGATGGGGAGGTCAAGACCGATATCCTGAAGCGGGTCAACCTAGTCCTTGGTGATCAGTATAAAGGTCTTGATTTAAAGTCAAGCAGCATGCAGGATTTTGTTGGGTTTCGACCGAGCCGGAAAGGTTGATATCGATTGGAACAGGACGGTGATGTGATACATGCATATGGGTTTGGGTCGCTGGGATATACTTTCAGCTATGGAGCGGGACTGAAGGTGCGAGAATTGGTTGAGATGGTCAGTGGGGCAGGAATGAGAGAAAGCAAACTATAGACAAGTTCATATATCGAGACAATTAACACCCCACGTCTATCCAAGAAGAAATTGAACCGAGGCATGACCAGCTGTCCCTCTGGTCTTCGAATCGACAACACTTCCCCACCAGCAGTCTCCAGCCCAGATCTCCTCCAATAACGCGGGAACAGAATGAAACATGTGGTATCGGCTTCGGTCTCCCCACCATCGGCAAAAATCCCTTGCAATGTCCCTCATTTCCTCACTGGACGTCTCGCTCGCCGCTAAGAATACGGGCAGCAGGAGCGATTTCTGCGTTAACGATGTCTTCCGACAACATCGAACATGATCAAGCGTTATTCGAGCTAGTCGACTCAAAGCGTTGGGACGAGGGGTGTCGCGTTCCCACTTAAACACCCGTTCAATGTATAGCAGCAGAGAATTTCGCCAGGCCTCTGCACAGTGGTATCTATCCTGTTGATCATTGAAACCAGCTTCGTCCGCCTCCTCGAAGTCTTCAGAGTCGGAGTCGGGCTCAGCCAAATGACCAGAATATAGAGGGTGCTCCCACTGCCGAATCTGGTCTTCGATCTGTAAGATGGGCGTTATATCGAATGTCAGCCATGTCATGGACGAAGCTAATTCGCGTTGATGAGCCAGCTCAGCGAGCGAAAATAGATGTCCGACAAGATCGGTCGGACATCCCGACAGTTGGTAGAATGACCATTGATCTTCTTTTTCATATTTTCTTAGGTGTTCAAGATACGGTCGAGACAAAATAGGACCTTGTCGAGAGACGAGCGCGAGCGTCGCATCCCACCTGACTGTTATTAGCTCACATTATTCATTCGGACGGATCTGGGTCTGTATTACCACATCATCATCGCCACCTGAGCCCGAGCCCGTTGGGTTGTGAGTGCCGACGGGCCGCCGCATTCTTCAAGAATCAAGCGAACCCGGGTGATTTGAGACGACCATCGTCCAGATGCGGACAGGGTACACCATTAATGTTTAGCTTCCTCAGACCAAACTCTCCGCGGCACCACTCACATCCAAGGTAAAGCAGATAAGAATGGGATCTAACAATGCAAGTCCCTTTTTCAGCAAATGCTGGTTTTGACTAACTTGGGTCAAAATTTTAGACGCCTCGCTGCGATGCTCCTGTGCCTCAGATGACCATGACCCAGTAAGAATGTTCAGATGTCGACAACATAAAGCCAGCATGGAATGGAACAATAACGTCGATCCCTCAGATACAGAGCACTGAATGCGAAAAGGATCGATCTCGGAGTCTGAGGTGATTGGAAGAATGCAGAATTCGTTGTCGTCTGCTCGTCTTTAGCCGATTTCACGTTCAAGCAGTCTTCTGGGGTGACTTACACATTCTAAACAGTGTCTCATGTTGGTTTCCTATGCCTGCAGTGGGAGCCGGTATCCTTCCCCGATTGCAGCGCAGGAGCTGATGACAGCCACCCGTTTGCTGATGATGAAACAGGAGGCATGAGCGCTTGGTTGCTCGTAAGTACACTCTCCATGGTATTGGCTAATAGATGATCTTCCGGGTTCAACGCTGAATGTTCAACAGGAGCGATGCCCTCTAGAGTGGGAACCGACAGGGATGCGAGCACAGCCTCGTCAATAGAAAAGTCGACATTATCCAAGGGGTATGGGCCTTTGATGATCAGTAAATCAACTATATGTGACAATCCCGAATTTAACATACCATGGTCGTCAAATACCGGTGTCGTGGTCTCAGGAGATGTCTGATCTATCTCAATGCCATAGGCGGGTTCCACATTCTCGAGGGCTGAATCCTCCGGCTCCAGGTTTATCGCCCTTCCTGGTCGAATACTATCCCGATCTTCCTGTTGCAATCTGCGTCGTTTCTGCGACTCCCACTCTGCACAAATCGAATCTCCGAGGCCCTGTTGCCCTCCTTCTGTCATGATCCGAACTGCCGACGTCCTTAACGGCAACATCGTCTGCACGCGATACCAAGACATCCTATCCTGTCTGCCCGATTTGCCCAGCCACGTCCGACTAGTATCCCACATTAAAGGCGTGACAAAGCCCCCACATTTCACGCCTTTTTCGAGACATGTGGTGCACTGGGGTCGTTGGCGATCGCATATCTGCCGGGTGGAGAGACATGTATGACAGTCCGTGCAGGCAAACGCTAAGGGATTGGTTCTCTTGCCCTTGGGGTGGATCATGGCGCTTGTATCTATCATATGGGATAGGGACTACGGACTTAGACACTACATGCATAATGATATATTCCGGTCATTTCTATTCTCTTGTGCAAAAAAAGCACATTTATCTGTATACGAATTTGTCTATAGTCACGTGCTTGCTGTTCCTATCTAACGACGTTATAGACATCATCACCGTTTCCCCCATTTCCCTCTAGGAGGCTACTCTACCGATCCTCGCGAACCAAGTTGCGGTAGGGGTTGTTAGGATCCTGCTCCTCCTGCTCCACGGTCGGAAGGGTTCTCTTGACCCGACACGGGCTTCCAACGGCCACCGAGTAGGCCGGAATATCCTTCGTAACGACTGACCCCGCGGCAATCGTCGTGCCCTTGCCAATCGTCACACCCGGCAAAATGACCACATTTCCTCCAATCCAGCAATCATCCTCAATCGTCACCGGGTGGCCGAACTCGACGAACTTCCGTCTCGACAAGACGCTGACGTCGTGACCCGCCGTGAAGATGCTGACGTTGGGACCGAACTGCACGCGGTCGCCGATGAGGATCAGACTGGTATCCAGGGCGGTGAAACTGTGCGTACTGTTAGCCCCCTGTCATCCCCATCTTCTCGATTCGTCAACAGAATCAACAACTCACTTGAAGTTGATGAAACAATCTTTCCCAATACTGATGTTACACCCATAGTCCGGCAGAAACGGCGGCTCGACAAACGTGCCGGACCCGACCTTCCCGACGATCTTCTTTAGCAGGTCCAGGCGAACGTCGTAGATCTGGTCGTAAGAAACGGTCTTGGCGTCGAGGTTGTTGTAGTCTTGCGTTACCCCGCGCGCGCGGTGGCGGCCCTCCAGCAACTTCGGGGCGTTGGGGTTGTACCTGAGACACCGAGTCAGAAGATGAAGTCTGCGGGGAGAAAACAGCATATTCTCACATCATACCGGAGATCATCTTCTCGAACTCCTCACACATGGGCACATGGTCGAGACCGCGGGCGATCTCGATGATCTCCGGGCGCTTGGCGGTGGCGGCGACAGACATGGCTGGGACTGGAATGCTTCGAGGAGACGAGGGTATCTGTAAACTAAGAGACAAAAAAGGACAAAGAGAAGCACGTTCGATGAGGGCAACCCGAATGACGTTGCGTGGTACTTATACGGGGGAGAGCAACTTCGCCGAAAATCTGCCGAGTAGCGCGGCAAGTTTCGCGTCTCCTTTGGGCAGGAGCGCCAACTGCGGGTGACGCTAGTCCTGAAGGGGCAGCCCTCCCAACCAGGTTGCCCTGGCCTCGATTCATTCTATCATTGGCCTCGGAGGACCTCCGCTGTGACGGTGCACAAGAGTTTCCGCTGGCCTGGTTTTATCTTATCTGGCATTGGGTTATGCCAGGTTGTTCCTCTGCAGGCTGACTCCGGACTTGCAGGTGTGGATGCCTGAAGTGTCACTGCCAAGCATTTTGTGTTCTGCTTACCCCTCCTGCATCACAATTAGAGTAGCAATCTTGATGAATATCCCGTTTAGTAAAATTCCATTATTTGATCAATGACGGGTACGCTTGTCTAGATTGATATCGCTTGCATTAGTTGCGCGTAGTTGGCATCAATTGGTTCAATTCAGTTATATATCTTGCCGCGTTGGGCCGTATGGCTGGTTAGCCAACTCTGCAACTTTCATGAGGGTTGAAAACAAGAAACAGCATGAATGTTGGAAAATTAAACGCTTAACAGTCAATTACCCAAACAAAATAGTCAAAGGCGGATCCGAACGATGACCACCCCTACAAAATCTGATTAATTGCGATTGCCAAGTCTTCGATTATGATAGGCTCCGGCTGTGGCTCGGCCCGGGAGCTGGTCAACTACCGAAGGGCGCGTCAGGGCTGTTTACATCGTGGTGTTTGGTATGACTCCGATCGTCTGGGGATCTCATTTACTCTGGCCGACAGACGGGTACGTCTGAAGGAAGAATCACATTACCGGCCTCTCCAATCCAGTCACGGCGACAGGAGATAAGCTCCAAGAGAGTGGGTCGGCTTAGACTCTTGGCAACCATTGCAAACATAAACAACCTGGCCCCTTGCCTCAGGCCTGCGCCCCTGGCAGCAAATTTGACGGGAAATTTGATTATTTCGTAGGAACTCTTCAGTCTTGCAACATCGCCGTTGACCCTCTGAAATAGTAAGAACGAGGTGTCTCGTACGTCATATGTCGCGAGCACAAGACGGGATGCATCGTTGATGAGATGTTGGACAACCGCAAGAGACTCGACTTCAAGCGCAAGGTCCAATCTCTTGAAAGCGATCGGGATTCTTTACTGCTTCAGCCCGTGCCAGCCCTATGGACGGCTGAGAACCGCAATGCCGCCGACGTGCTCGATTTCATTCTTGGTAACGCATCGCTGGAAGAGATCCGACTCGCCGTCGCTGAGAGGTTGAAGCGCGGGATTTCGCTAAGGAGATGATGCCGCGGATGATCCATATCACGGTCTGACAACAGGAGGTTAGTTATCCCGAAGAGAGGGGTGTTGTTCCTTTGAGACTTAACTCGGAGCCCTGGAGAAGCCAAGGATCACGTTCCTCCATTCCTTCTATCCAAAGGGCTGATGAGTCAGGAAAATGCAAGATGCAGGAAGATGCCTGATGCAAGGAAGCTTTCTAGACACTAAGAATACAGGAATCTCAGGACCATGTGTTGAATGGGGATCAAGAAGGAACCTCCTGGAGCAGTGGTGAATTGTATTATTTCGCGAGCGTGAAATAATAAGATCTGGAATTCACGAAGCAAGTTCTATAGCAATTGCATTTTTGTGTAGGTTTTGAAGTTGCCTGGACGTGACTGATAATCCGAAGCTCAACCCTTATCGTTACTTTCAGCTAACCTGGATCATGTGCAAAGTGCCCTATAAAGTATGCGCAAGTCACGAACCAACACCACGGTTACTCATCTGCTATAGCAGTACTGTTACGGTCCCTACTTAGAAGTTCAGCAAGTGTTTTCCCATAGGTGAATCAAAGGGATGTTTCTATGGGGATTATTTAGGCAGTAGCATAACAGGAGTGACGGCACCACTGGTAAAGTTCTTGCGCGGTGATTGCATAGCTCTGCACAGCGATTGCACAGCGATTGCACCCAGACTACGTCACGTGCAAGGCTTCGCCCATTATGTCGTTGAGACCACTTGACAACTTCTTTTTGTTTTCTCTTTCTTTCCTCTCCTGTGGATCGTGAGTCTGGCGTGAGCCACCCGCCTTCAAGATGGAGAACACAGCCACCTCAGAGGAGCCCGTCCGTGCCGTCTCCAGAGTCCCGAACGAGATCTGGACCCGCATATTCTACGCGGTGAGAGAACAGTTATTTGCGTAGATTCATTGCGACAGCTAATCTTTTGAATTATTTCTGCAGTTGGAGTTTGACTACCGCTCGTTGTGGGCTGTCTATGCAACCTGCGTCCAGTTTCATCAATGTGTTCAACCCGCGTTGTTCTATCACTTGCATGTCCATTTTGTTGAAAACACCATCCCGGAGCATAAGCCCTTTGACAAAAGAATCGCGTACCATAGACCCTGGGTTCAGTTCAATGATGTCCGTGTGTTGGAAATCTCCGACAGTTACTCACACCTCGAGTGCAACACTCGCGTCACTCGCTCCCTTCAGAGCCTCTTTGAGCTGATTCCGGGGGTGAGGGTTATCAAGTAAGTAAGCTCTAAGAGATCGCTCAGCAAGCCCACAGTACTAAGGAACGTCGCCTTGTAGGTGGAAGTCGCGCCGCGAGATCAACCAGTCGATCCTCGACATGTTCAAGTATTTCCAACGACCCATTATCATCGATATCCAGGGTGCGCAGGAGATATTCATCTACAACGCTACCATCTTCCGCATGTTGCACGCTTTCCCATTGCTTTACATCCGGTCGCTTGATATTAACTTGGAGCACTGGGACCAGGAGAACGGGGTGTTGAAGAGATCCCTCTTTCCCATCTGCTCGCTGCCCACGTTGAAAGCACTGACCTTGACCTATCGCGCAACTGCGCCCAGCTTCAAAGTATGCAACATTATCATCCCCCCTGGTGCCAGACTGGCGCGCTTGAAATCCCTTCGTCTCTACAATGTCCACATGCAAGGGGTGGGCGATAGTGAGTGGACGAGGAGCCTCCAATGCTCAGCTTTGCGTCACTTGACCATTGACGGCTACTTCCTCACCATGCAAGCGCTGAAGCAGCTTGCGGGCAAAGTGCCAAATCTGAAATCGCTGTCGGTGCGTCTTCGTAACGAAGAGGATCAGATCAGCGAACCGCTGCCTTTCGAGACCAGAGCGAGATTCCTAGATGACGCTAGTCCTAGTATATGCTTCACTCTAGGATGTTTTCTGCGCGGCGTGCGGGCGTTAGAAGAATTCAATGGTTACGACCTTCCTCTTTCCACCTTGAATGACCTGCTGCTGTTTCAAGGACAGTACCTTCAGACCCTTCGGTTCCGCGATACGGTTGTCCGCGATACCGACCGTGGTGCAGGAGCTGTCTTTTTCGGCTGCGATCAACTTGTGTGGATGATCCACCAGCTGCCGGTTCTCAAGACACTGGGAATTACAATGGCCATCGGAAGGGAGACTGTACCCGTAAGTCACCTGCCCCTGGTAAGCCCTATCTTCCCCTCTCCATTACACAGAAGGACTAACACCTAACCCCCCCCCCTCGATCCCAAGATGCTCAACTACATTTCACGCATCCCTCTCCTCACCCGCTTGGAGATAAACACCCCTCCCGAAGCTTTTTTGGAGGACGACGAAAACGAAACCCCACCTCCGCGTACGATACCGATTCCGCTAGAGCTACTCGAGCAGATCTTCGACTATCTCGACCGCCGCAAGAGATACTACTCTGCCGTGGTCGGCAACAACCAGTGGCCATCCTTCAACGCACTCGATATGATCGCTCGTGAATGGGAGCCCATGCTCGGCGGCATGCGGTGGGCTTTTTGGGGCCTGAAAAGCACCTACATATACACCTGCCGGCGCAAGATCGGATCCCCTCGAGAGGTCGAGGTCTCTTTTGTGTCCGGGGCCGGACTGTCGCTGATGTGTGTGCATCGGTACAATCAGGTTTTGACTGCCACTGAGATCTGGGATCGACCTGGTACCTATTCCTTTGATGATACCAGTGGCGTGGAGTTTTTCAATGAGTGATCGATGCACGACGATGTGATCTGCTCATCTCAGAATGTTCACGATGAAGTCTCGTTCTGTGGCGTTTCATATGCTCTTCTATTTTGTGTTTTACTTTTTTTTTTTTTTTTTTTTTTTTTTTTTTTTTTTTTTTCTCGGACCCTGGATTGCTGGGCTTTCCTATTGGGTGACTTTCGGGTTTCATCATGACTTTGATGCGCGTGTACAGCAGTTTCGAGCAGGAGGAAATACCCGGCGTCTCTATGCGGACTGGATCTTTGTGGTATTTTTTTGTCTCTATGTATTTATTATCCCCTGGAAAGAGACTCTACCTAAGTGCTGGATAGGTTAGTTAGTTTATGCTAAGCTAGGCAAATATCATGATCATGCACTGTCTATTTCAAACAACGCAAAAGCCACCTAATGTCTATAACCAGAGTAAGAAAGCCAAAACGTAAAATGAAACAATCTATAACCTGCCAAACAACCACAAAGCACCACCCAACCACCCATAAGATAGCATACTCGTACAAATCATCACTCCATCTTCTCCTCGTCCGAGCCCTTATGCTTCCTAATCAACCGAAGTCGCCGTTGAGTGATAAGATACCAAGAGGCCAAAGTAAGAAACGTCAGAGGAACAGCGGCGACAACGAAGATCCAGAACTGACGGGAAATGGTGAACCCACCACCATCCTTCTCGCCGTCGAAGTCGAAAAGATTCATTCCTAAGAGAGTCTGGAAACATATTAGAGGAATGGATCAATCAGCAGAGAATATATGATGATAGGTGGGCATACGGAGACAAAACTGGCAGGAAGATAGATTAAGGTGACTAGAGTCACGACTTTCACGGTCGCATTGTCGTTGATTGCAGCGTTTGTAAGTTTCAACATTTTGTTGTTGATTTCCACAGTCACGGCTTGGTAGTTGAGATTGAGGGATACGGCGAGCTAGATAAGCATAAAACAATTAGTAACCTGTTAACAGATGTTACGGGTTAACTAGAAGCAAAACATACCAGATCTGAGATTCCCTGGACCTTCTTCTCCAGGACAGAGATACTATTCAAGTAGCCCTGTAAGATGGTTTTGTGGTATGTGGTCTCATCCATGACATGCCGAAAGCTGCCTTCGGATGTAAGTCGTTTTGAGTTGAGCTCTGTGTTAAGCTCTTCAAACTTTTGGATAATATCCAATGCAACGCCGAGTCTGGATGAGAGCGGTAGGAGTTTGTCACCGAGGTATTGCGGCTTCAAGAGGCTAAGAAGACTCTTCTTGTCGTCGTCGGTGTCCGAGGGCTCAAAGGTCAGGGCTGCGTCTACCTAGATCATATGTTAATACCCATCTCCTATCGGCGGCAACGGAAAAAGCAAAGAAGGAAATGCGGAATAGAGGGTGTGTGTGTATGAAGAAAAGGAAAGAAAAACATACAGTTCTTTCAATCTCCCGACCAAGTTTGCCAATACACCACCTCCAACCCGTCAAATAAGTAGATAAGACCAAAGAATGCATCGAGTACCATTCCGAGAGCAAAATCCCTGGCTCAGCGCGAAGAGCCGCCTCGACATGTTGCTGCAACTTTGAATTCCGCTGAGCATGCAGCAGGATCCACAAATTCCCGGACCCTGAGGGATCATGACGATGAAAGACGCAGACTTGTCGGATGGTCCATAAGGTCTTCCCATTTGCAGCATAATCCTCGGCATAGGTAAAGAGATATTGTATATCTGCGTTTATGAGCAACTGGGCTCGTCGTGGAGCGTTGCTGGGTCAGAGCAACCGTACCGTATGATCCATCCTCGCGATGCGAAACAGCCATTCCACCATGTCCGGCATTCGAGCTCTGTGGTTTATCACCAAAGGAGAGAACGAGATCGAGAAATTTTGCACTGATATCGTACTGGTTGATCATGGTTCGTATCGCGTTGTAGGTAATGCGCAGCGGTCTCATTGAGTTTTGAGAGCATATTGATCTAGGAATGGGACAAATTTAGCTAGGTGGGTATAGTAGGGATGGCTAGAGAGGATACGCACACAACCCTGTTCCTGGGCTTTTTTGTAGACGATATGTGTTTTTCAAAGACATTACTGTTTGTGAAAATATGGGGTTCGATTCCAGTATCGCTGTCGAAGAGGTATATGTCGGATTGCTCGGGTTGAGCGCCGAAGGTAGGGTATCGTTGATAGGGTCGAATCGCGTCGTAATCGCCGGGCTCGAGCTGACGCGGAGGGAGGTACATGATCACAGAAGAGGTGGAAAATAATTTGGGGTCTAGATCTAGCTCTGAAAAAGAAATAGAATAATAGAAGTCGATAGAAGATTGCTTCACTTTTCTAAAACTGTTGCCTGGGTTCTGAGGCGCGCGGAACTTATTCTGAAACTGAAAACAGCGCTAAAGATGGTATAAGAATAATTTTAGGTAAACATTCTGTTAATTCCCAAGGCAGAAATAGAAATAACTCATAAGCGAGGCTAATTTGTGCTAAAGAACAAGCCCTGTCTTTGCCACCACCTGAGGGGTGCCTTGAAGGGTTACATTGCCAGTTTCGAACGAAATCACCACGAAAGAGAAAGTACTCTCCGTCCAGGCTTAGCAGAGAAACAACAATAATTAAGCCGAAGGTTCATGTTGAATATCAAGCTAGTTGACTCTGTAGTCTTCGCGAATATCTCTGTGCTTGCATGGTTGGTTATTCCCTTTACAGTGGAAGAGAAAGGTCAGCCTTGAACATGAACTTACTCAAGTTCATCCTACAGCCGCCGAAGCATCAGCAAGACATCCTGGGCCCATATCTTGACAGCCTTGCGTGGCCAAACTTACCTCAGAGACCGTCCTCGGTGCATAGAAGACAAAGCGACTGCTGCGGAGCTGCGGAGTGATTTGCCATCATGTCAGCCGTGAAATCAGAAAGAGCAAGTACGAGAATGTCTAGAAAGTCATTTCCTGTCTTACTTCGACCATGATCGGCGTCTTGAAGATAATTTTCAGTCTAGCCTCTAATTTCTCGTGTCGAATGTATCCAGTGACATCCGGGCCTAGGGTGTTTTTCACGTATGTGGTGGACATGATAGTATATGATCATGAAATCTTGGAGATTCTAATTCAAATACTGAGAACACTGAAAAATCTAAGAAGTTTGACCGTGCTGATCGTCTTAGGGGATATGTTATTGCAGTCACACCTAGTGCCGTTTGGGCGATCGGGCGGCAATGAGAGAGAGCGGGGGATATCGAGTGATGGGAACACGAGAGGCTCAAGGGACTATGGCTGAGTATTTGATCCCCAATAACAGCAAATGTGGTGGTCTCAGCCACAGGTCCGAGTCTCTCATTCATGACTGGCTGACAGTGGCATCCTCGGATTCAATGATTCAATCATGGTGCGCAGGGTTCCCCGCACCCCCAGCTTCGTCGATGACGGTACTAACTACCAAAGCCCTGGTAAGGTGCGTAGTTGCTTGGGTTGCTTTTCTGTTTGTTAGATGAGCGTAACTGTGCTAGCATTACCAAGAGTGAGATCTAGCTGGTCCTAATAAACAATATGAGAAACAACGTCTGGCAAATCTGGGATGGTAAGCTGAACAGCCCCGGGGCGACGAGTGACGGAGGCAAGACATACGTTGCCCCAAAAAAGTAAACAAGACACTAAGAAGCAAACATCCAACACGAGCCAGGTGCTCGGTGTTTGGAAATGGCGTTACATTGCAGTAGTCTTGTGAAACCTGGAGCACTTCCACAACGGATTCGCATTTAGGCGGTTTGCTGGAGTTGACGAGCTTCTTAGTTAACCATGGATTCAGGTGAGAATTATAGATTCCAGGTATTTTAACAAATATATAGCTCGCAGTTTGCACATGGTATATTCCCTGATCTTTGATATTAGTGGCAATATTTCTATCATGAAAATAGACGCTAACGCGAACAACCTGCTGTGCCCGGGCAAAAGTCAATCACATTAAACCATGTCTGTGGACAGGTCAATTACCAAGTTGGGTCGGCCATGCAGGCAGCATGGCGAGGCTGTCCGAGTGGAAATGAGTGAGCGCTTCGAATACGAGATTGGCCCGCTGCGCCTGTGACTAGGGTGGCACAGTGAGGTTGAAGGGGAATTTCTCTTAGCATTTTTAGGTCCCCCCTCTGGTTAGGTGATTATTTCTTCAAAAGCATGTACCCCTTGAAAGGACTTTGAATGCATGATGCATGGCGTCTGGACCTGGGACGAAGGCTGTACAGCACTAAGGATGTAATCAGGCTATTAAAACCCTCCTTTGACATTTCAGCCTCTTTGGACTGGCGTTTCTTTATCACCTGTCCTCTTCAGCTGGGGGAGCCGCCTTGTCAACTTACTTGAACGATCGGATATTTTGTGACCAACAGGAGAATATCTGATCATGCCTCGGTAGGTACCTCAACATGCGATATGTCGTGGCCTCTACTGAGTGAGACGATAATCCTTTTCTTGCTGACACTCGTGCAGACTTGGTCTTCCAATAGTCGAGTTTCCCGAGGAGCTCAAGGATGATGTTCAGCGTCTTTATGACCATCATAAGGAACTCAGCGACGTTGTTGATGTGAACCTCCTATTGAAAGGAGCGCAAGTGGCTCGGGAGGGAAGTGGCGCATCTGGTCTTACTGCTGCTGAGAAACAGGCTGTCGAAAATGAAGATCAATTGACATTTCTTGATCAAACGAAAGACCTGAAAGTTACGATCTTGACGACGGCATGTGCCGCCATTACCCAGTAAGTTGATCAGCAGTGATACTATAAAATTACCGACCTCGCAGGAATCGTCCTCTGACATCGGACCATAGAGGCTGGCAGCAATCAACTATAAATGCAAGCTCTCCTGGGTGGCAACGGGAGTTGAAGCATGCCGGCGGCGATTGGATTAACTATAGGATTCTTTCCGGGCTAATCGACGCCGCCCCTTGGCTATCCGGCAGTTTAATGTCAGTTTTCGACTTTTCAACCCGATGAAATCTACCTGTCTAACCCTATACAGCGGAACTTGGTTAAGTGACCCTTTACAAGAAGGACGGTTTGGAAGAAGACCCGCGCTTTTCATCTCGGCTGTATTTTGTGCCGCCTTCGCAATTGGTATTCCTCCTCGTTCCTTGGTGTGGAGAGGGTCTGATAAATCGATCAGGTACTGCCCGCTGTAAAACATGGCAAGAACTGCTTGTATGTCGGTTTTTACTTGGGATTGGGGTAGGTGTCTCCAAATCATATATTATTTGTGTACCTTGCTAATCTCCGGCTGCGTAAGATCGGTGCCAAAGCATCCGTTGCTCCAGTCTTCGCCGCAGAAGCAGCAGCAGACCACATTCGAGGGCGGCTGCTAATGATGTGGCAATTATTTGACACATTGTACGTATTGTAATGCACGATTAGATTTCTCGTTACTAATATGACATCAGTGGGATATTTGTCGGTTTCGCGGCTGTCTGGATCGTAAATCACGAATGGAGGGTTCTGCTCGGCACCTCTGCTATACCGGCCATCGTGCTACTCTTTCTTGTTTTCCTCTGTCCCGAGTCACCGCGATTTTTAATCCGCAGGAATGATTATAGAGGTGCTTTCCTAAGTCTACGTCAACTGAGAGGCACCGATATCCAAGCCGCGCGGGATTTATACTATATTCACTGTCAGTTACAGGCCGAGGCGGAACTCTTACAGTCGAGGACACAAGCCTCCTCTGGACGAGACGAAACGCAACCCGAGGCCCAATACCCATATCAACAGCTGGTGCGGAACATGTCCTTTCTAAAGCGAGTGTGGTGTCTTTGGAGTATACCTCGAAACCGCAGGGCCTGTGTAGCTGCGTTTGTGGTAATGGCGTCTCAGCAGCTTTGTGGGGTAAGTCTTACTACATGAGGGACTTGAGGATTAATGGTCACATAACTTACCCCATCTAACCAACTTTCTATTAGATCAACGTTCTGTCGTTCTACTCCACAATTCTATTCCGTCAAATGAACACTCCAAATGACAAGGCTGAGTCGGATGATTACGTACAAACCGCTTGGTTGAATTTTGGTGGGTGGTATATCTGAGAGCCCTTCACGGGAAATTAGAATTGCTGACGAACTATATGCAGGCTTTGGTTTAGCCAATTTTCTTTTCACGATTCCGGCTTATCGATATATTGATTGGAGGAAAGGCCGTCGGGTTCTTCTTCTCTGCTCTCTAGGAGGGATGCTCATTACCATAGCAGCCATTGGCGGGTTCTTTCGACTGGCGGACGAGAAAGCCCGCCTGGGAACTGTCTCGGTCTTTTCGATTGTCATATTCACATTTCTCTACGGAATTGGCGCTGGGCCTGTGCCTTTTACATTCAGTGCTGAGGTGTTTCCACTTGCCTTCCGTGGTAGGTCTCATTTATGAACAAGGCTCCTTGTATGCCGGAACTGACTGTGGGTAGAGGTAGGAATGAGCTTCAGTGTAATGATAAATTTCCTCGGGCTCGGTCTTTTGGTGATGTTCGTTCCAAAGTTGACCGAAGCCTTCGGCTCAAACGGGTTCTCGAACCTGTTGTTTCTTTTTACGTGAGTCCTCCGGCTCGTAACATGTCGCCATGACTGGGGCTTATTCATTAATATATACTACAGAGGATTAAATGCGCTAGCCTTTATATTGGTATTCTTCCTGGTAGGTCTCATCCGGATGCTTTTGGAGAAGCCATCTTACCGTATACCAGGTTCCCAGCGGTACCGCCGGCGTGAGCTTAGAGGCAACCAACCAGATTTGTAAGTGGTTCTCGATATTTTGGACGGAATATCTTGCTAAGTTCCGACAGTCGAAACCAAGACAGCGAGCCACGTCAAGGAACATTTTTCCGAACTGAAACGGATCGGTAGGTCTAAAAAGTTCAAACCCTCCGTGAGGTCTGAGAGGGCGCCTGGATATCAAATGCATGCTTTGGAGACCGCAGTATGAGAGATTAACTGTTAGAGAGGCTTGAAATTTTCATAATCATAAAGTAGAGAATGAACTAATTTGTAATAATATTCATTTTCTTCCCCTTGTTTTTTTACCAAATCACGAAATATTCCCTAGAGATCATAGGTATGAGAAATAACGTACGTTCTCGACCCGTGTTAGATCTATGTATATCCGAGTAGATGTAGGGGATCCGCCAGGGGATAATGTCATCGACTCACCGTGTACGCCTCTATCGTGCGTCCACATCACTCGGCCAGGCACATCGCTTGTCCTCCGTTTCCAGGAAATTACTACTAGCCACGAATACGAAGCGGAAACGTGTTGAACTCATCATTGGCCTATTAGCTAGTGCCTAGCTGACGTATTACGTATCACCTGCATAGGGGGGCATGCACGCAAGACCAAAGGGACGGGCAACCAGGTAGCCTCGTGTAGCCGGGAAATTAGTGCACAATGAGGCTGCCGAGACATCATAATTAGCGCCCATTGACCAACCCAACCCCATGGGGAGGGGACCGACCGGGAACTGCTGGCTGCTGGCTGCTGGCTGCTGCTCTGGTGTCGTGCTGCGGCTCTCCTTCGCCCTTCCCCAACTCCTTTCTTCCTCTTTCTTCCCTTCTCATCCGTCGCGCGTCATTCATCTGCAGAACTATCATTCAACCCCAGGGATCCATGCAACATTTTTTATGATGCACGCTCCTGCTTCCCCACGACAAGTGGTTTTACCGTATTCTCGGCCTCTTACCAGCCCTCTCCGGTGATGCTGCCCGTCTCGTGATCTTCATCCACGTAATCGGCGACACCTACGATATGCCTGACCAGTTCTGCGAAAATATTCTTACACTCTTGGGGGAAGAGATGCAGCAGTGCCAAACCCCCCCACAAATGTTCATTTCGCGTGGAGCATTGCGAGAAATCTGGTCCCAATCACGTTTGGAAACATTCATCGACCTTTTCGCTCCGGGGTTCGACAAGAGCTCGATCGCAGAGGTCCAAGAGCGCTATGTTCAGACACTTTCAATCTTGGTATGGATCAGGTGGGAAGATTGGGCAAACTTTGGGGCGATTTTCCTCCAGCAGAATCGGGCGGATTGTGATATTCCAACGTACGATTTACCCGGCTTACAGGATCCGAACTTCCTGGGACACATGTGGGCAATTCATTTCTACAATGGCAGGTATATCTTTTGTCCGATTGATATCTTGGAGGGGCAAAACATCGAAAGGAGTGAAGGCTGGAGGCTTCCATTTCTTGATGGTGGCGGAAAAATTGGAGGCGGAGGCTTTGGCGTGGTTGACCAAGAGACTATCGCCAGAGGACACTTTCGCATCCTGTCTGACCACGACGATGAAGGACCGTTAGATGTGAGTAATTGAGCAAATTGCTAGCTTTGCTTGAACAACGTTAAACTAATAAGAAGACAGTATAAAAAGAATCTCGTCGTTGCTCGGAAGTGTTTTACTATCCGCAGTCATTTTAAAACCGAGATGAAGAATCTCTCTCTACTACGCGCCAGTCTATCGAAGCATGAACACATCGTCTCATGTCTTGCCACGGTCACCATCGGACGCGACTTCAACATTCTTTTCCCCTGGGCAAATATGGATTTGGACAAGTTTCTGGAAGGCCGCTACCGGGAATTGTCATCCGAGTTCACCCTTCACGACCTGATGTCAGAGATGTTGAAGTTGGCCGGAGCGCTGTCGTTTCTGCACAGGGGTCTCCAACCTCTAAAACAAAAGTGTCGCCACAGGGACCTGAAGCCATCTAATATTCTTTTATTTTTCCGACGCGGCTTCCCCGTGGGACAGTGGAAAATCTCTGACTTCGGCATCTCCATCATCGACGAGCCAGACCAAGGCCCGACGACGACCATATCTGAATTTGTGAACAACAACACATACCCTGTTATGGATGAGCCTCGATACCCGAATAGCACCTATCAGCCTCCGGAGGTGCATATGGAAATCCCGTTCGGGCGCCGGAGCGACGTCTGGTCTTTCGGTTGCATATTGATGCGCGTTCTTGCATTTGGCCTCGGCGGGGAAGAGGGTCTTCGGAGTTTGGATGAACAGAGGACACTGCACGATGGCAATCCCAAAAATATGAACGACAGGTTCTATCGGGTATCACCGTTGGCTCTTAACCCTCAGGTAGAGTCATGGCTTACCGTGCTGCCCTCTCAGTATCCTCAGTACCGCCAAGCGACGGAGAAGTACGCAGACCTCATATTCAGAATGCTTTCTCTCGATAAAGAAGCAAGGCCAATAACAGATACTGTCTATACAGAACTGGATAGCATTCTTAATCTTGTTCCTTCGGATTACAGTATAAAAAATGCCAATGACAGTGCGACCAGGTCGTCCATATCTGGTCCTCCGAGTCACAATGGCATCACAGCAACGGTCGCATCCCTTGTCAAGGCGATCAAAGGAAAAGATAGCGATGACATAAAGACCCTTTTGCATGGCAAAGTCATGGTCGAAGAGACGTACGACGGGGACAGGCCACTCATCCACGCGATTCGTCACTTCCCTGAGGCAGTCCGAATGCTTCAAACATACCGGCCCGAACTAGACCTCGAAACCCCCGACTCAAATGGCAATACCCCACTCAAATTAGCTGTCGAGACGAGGAACGCTCACTGGGTCAAAGTCTTACTGGATGCCGGAGTGAATATTAACGCCCCATCTAAGGATGGCTTAACCCCGCTGATGGCCGCAGCCAAAGATGGGAGCGGTTCAATGATCGAACCACTGTTGTTCCGTGGGGCTGATTGTAAGGCCTACTCGTCTTGTGGATACACTTGCTTTCATTATGCTGCAATCAATAGCATGACGGGAATTGAGGCCATTCGCCCCTTCATTGAAAGGGTAGATGTCGACATCACTACCGAGCCCGGCGGTCGAACGCCACTTTTGCTGTTGATCTATAATTATACCAACACGGCTCTTTGGTGGAAGAAGTTCAAATATCTTGTGGCTGCGGGGGCCGATATCAATAAGGCTGATGAAAGTAAGACGACGCCGCTCTCTGAAGCTGTCCGCAAGCACGCGGTAGAGCTAGCAGAGGTTCTTCTGGATTGTAAGGCCATCTATGGGGAAAAGCCGCCACCTAGGAATTCATTCTCCGGTATGAACAAGGTGTTGAAAAGAATTCGGGCCCAGAATGATAACGAAAGTGTGAGGTCATTCAGGTCAACAGTACTACTACCGTTCAGGCGTCGTCGATGAGCTGATTAGGAAGAAGCCAGAGAAACGCCGTGGTGGACGTTGTTCGACAATCATCATCTTTGTTTCCTTCTGTCTCAATTGTAAAATTCTAGATACCCTTGTGATTTTTTTTTGGAATTTTTGTTTTTTTTTTTTTTTTTCTATTAATATAATGGATTCTTTCGCATAATAAACTCCTGGTGATGGGGCGCCCGGTGTCACGGGGCTTCCTAAGGCGGCCATGAGTGACCATCTCCCACGTGCCTTCTTTCCCCTCTCTCTTCCTTCTTCATCCTCCATCCATTTTCCTCCCTCCTGTGTTCGTTACTAGAATAGTCCATCAACCCATCTTCATCTCTTAGTCATGGCCTTACATCATGTCGGATCGATCCCTGGACCAGGCTGAATGGCTGATCCCCATGATTGGCCCATGTCAAAGGGCTAGAATCAAACCCCCACCATCGCCCAGAACCGCTGCCAGCGGTCAAAGCAACGTCAACCACTTTCCTCCTTCAGCAAGACTCATCGTGACGAGCTCAGTAAATAACTGCACCGCATGAGCCAGCCGATTCAATCTGTCACTGCTGTCCCGTCTGTTCCATGGCGTCGTCACCCACCTCTGCTCTACCTTTCTTCGAATTCCCAGCTGAAGTGCGCCTGTGCATATATCGATATCTGATCCCCAACGTGCCGATCCGCAATTTCCCGCTGATCCGCGGTCGCAACAAGACCGTCCACCTGCGCACCGATAATCTGCCATGCTGTCCGGCAATTCTGCGCACCAATCACCAAATTCACAATGAACTGATTCCCGAATGGTACGGGACCACGTCCTACGAGGTCGTCCTCGACAATAAATATATCCTCTTCTGCGGCAAGGCGATCCCGCCTTATGCACCGCTCCCCTCGACTATTCAATGGGTGCAATCCATGCACCTGAAATTCTCGATTCAGGGCGCACCACGCCATATCCACAGCACGTCCACTCTGGAGCACCTCCTAGGATTTCAGGACCGCGTGGTTGCATTGGCGCGATCCCTATCACATATTGAGATCCGTCAGCTACGCAAGCTGCATATCGACATTGCGGTCGATATACCCTTGCTGCTGAGCCTGAGCAAAACACCCAGTGAATTGCTGGATCTCTTGAATTGGAACTTCAGTCCGTTCCGGGAGATCGTCACCGATATTCCCGAGGTCGAGTGGGACTTGAACGAGCAGAGTTATGGGATCCAGAGTCGCGAGTTCCTGCAATCGTATGCAGAGTTGAAGGCGATAATGCATGGGTACTTGGACGGCATGCGATCGGATATGTTGTGTCACCCGGAAGTGGAATAACTTATCTAGATGATGGCTGGGTAGGAATTGGGGTCAGCTGTGCGACGGGTTGAGAAAGATTGCGACGGGCTTGGTCAAATTCCTAAATCTGGTGATCGCAACCAGAAGTTGCATCTAAGATCTGACGGTCCTTCGTGCGGAGTGTACCTGCGCCTGATATCTGATATTGTGCCCCTTGCATAGCGGGAAATTTTCGAGCTCACGGGCGACCGTGTCAACAATCAATAAAACGAGCGGCAAATCCGGTTTTCGGGCCCTGTCGTGGATTCTTAGAGGGAAATATGCCTGAAAACACATGATAAAATCTCTCTTGTCTCTACTCCCTCTCCTACTCACGCTTGGCCACTCTTTGCCGACGCTCGACCTGCGGGCATTTGGCCCCGTTCCGCCTAGCGAACACCCTTTCTACCAGCCTCCAAATGGCTATGAAGACCAGCCGGCAGGGACAGTCCTTGCCTCTAGGGAGGTTCCGCATCCGATCGCAGGTCTCCTGAACCGCCCCATTAAGCTGTCCAATTCGTACCAACTACTCTACCGGTCCACCGACAGCTTCAACAATGCGACCGCTACAACAACCACAGTTCTGGTCCCGGAAAATGCGGACACCACCAAACTTCTATCTTACCAGATGCCCGAGGGTTCTCCGTATGTCAATTGCGCTCCATCTTATGCCTTGCAGCAGAATGCAGACAATGACGGCATCCTGGGTAACACCTACAAGGTCCATATACCGTTTATTTTGTCGCTGCTCGAAAAAAGGATGGATCGTATCAATTCCCGATTTTGAAGGACCGCACGGCGCGTTTTTGGCCAACAACCGAGCCGGATACGCCGTCCTAGATGGGATTCGTGCAGTTCTGGCTTCGCCTGACCTGCTTGGTGTTACGTCTGACGCTGATATTACCATGTGGGGATATTCAGGAGGCAGCCTAGCAACCGGCTTTGCCGCAGAATTACAGCCTTCCTATGCCCGGGAGCTGCAGCTGGCCGGAGCTGCACTGGGCGGCGTGATTGGCAATCTTCAAACGACGACTGATACGGTCAACAAGGGCCTCTTTGCGGGGCTAGTCGCGTCTGGAGCCCATGGCTTCGCGTGAGAATATCCCGACGTTGCGCAGCTTATCGAAGACGAAGTCACCGATGACCCTGTCCGGAGAAAGAAATTCTTCGACGCCCGTGAACAGTGTCTGGTTCCCAACATCCTCGATTTTCAATTCGAAGATGTCCTTTCCTACTACAAGGACCATGACATTCAAAGCAATCCTATCTTTCAGCGGGTTTATCGTGAGAACGAACTCGGACAGCATACTCCGGGCATCCCGTTGTTCGTGTACAAGGGCACGCTAGACGAGGTCAGCCCGATCAACGCAACGACCGCTCTAGTAGACCAGTACTGCGCGGATGGTGTGAGCGTTGAGTACAAAGAGACGGTGACGCATGAGCATGCACTTCTAGAGGTGGATGGATTTGCCGAGGCGTCATTGTGGCTAACGGATCGGATGAATGGGGTTCCGGCAGAGGAGAGATGTACACATTCGAAGAAGCTGGCGCCGTTGACTGAGCCTGGTACGTTGAATGTGCTAGGGACGACTGTCATTGCCGAGCTTAAACAGTTGCTGGGACTTTGATACGGCGGGAGGACTGAGGTTATGGGGATAGAGAGCTGACGGAGGTGTCTGGGTGTTGTTTCCGGGGCATAAGGTAGGCGTTAACAGGGATGAGACTGTCTGTTTCCTATTGCATTACTTTCCTTCTCCTCCCAATATCCTAATACTTAATCCTATACCTCGACATAATATAGTGCGCCATATTTAAGAGTGACAGAGGCTCGAGTGTGAAATGCAAATGTATCGGGGCTGTTGTTAGATTTCAAACTCGTTCAAATTTGAGGGTTCACAAACAAAGATCCTAGTACGTTCATTCCTCGGAGATATTCCTGCGTCTCTTCGGGAGGGAGAAGCTGACAAGATCAGTACAAAATTTCTTCAACCTAACCAGAGTCAAAAAGACACCTAGGACCTTGAGGTGTAGGAAAACCATCCCAGACAGGAACGGACCTACACTTCAGCTCCATCTGCATGCTTGTTCACGCTCGCAGCGTCGAAATAATGCACCCAAGTAGTTCAGAGTTAGGTTACATTCCGCGGAAATCTCACCGATTGGGGGCTCTATGTTCTTCCGGCTGGAATTCTCTATTCCACCACCCCTGGATTCACATCCCTTGTGGTCCGGACACATGGACATTCGAAGATTCAGAAACATACATCATGGCGAACCCTAGAAAACAAAAAACCAACTCCGCGGAATCCGGCACTCCTGCAACATGTCATATCTCATAATCCATAACTAAGTCCACCAGTCAGGATGAAAACAGCCAAGCAAGAAACCAAGGCAGCAAGATTCGGAACGTGCTCTTGTTTCAACGCTAGACAGGGGTAACTAAGTTAGACAGAGCTCGCTTAGAGAATCGGAGAGAGAAGAGGGGGGGAGCTCAAGTCTACAGTGTATGGGTAGATGTCTCCAAATGAGGGAATCCAGGATTCGGAGTCCGCGCCCGAATAGATTAGATTAAATTCATTTAGAATAAATCCGGCAGTCAGTACGAAATACGGAGGCCGAGGACAACAAACAGAAAAAAAAACCCCCGAAATGAATCTCGCGCCCTTCATCAAGAATCAAGTGAGATCGACAGCGCTAGCGCAGGTTGGGGTTAGCCCGGTGGCTTCGCAGAATGGATCGTTTCTGGTGATGTGGGAACGCAGGTGGGAAAGCTGGAATCTGCTCCGTACGGACTTTGGGGCTAAAGTCCAGACGCTAGACAGTAACCAGTAATCACTAATCATGAAAGGCTCGATGCGGCGACAGGGACTGGAGAAGGGACTGGAGAGTGAGACATGATACGCGTTTTGATATCGATATCGGGACTGGTCGAGTCTCGAGTCCCGAGGACTAACGAGAATTAAGAATTCGACGTTCTGCGCGTTTCTCTGTGGAGGATATGTGATAATTTCTAATCTACGGAATACTCAGTGTAGGCATTTTCATTGCAGTGTGAGAAACTAATCAAGAAAAAGGAGACCTTCTGCTAGGCACAGATTCCTTGAATTGGACGTGAATAGGGGTCGAAAGAACGAAGACCGGTTATGGGGGAGTAATATCGAGAATAAGAAGTACTCAATAATCGCGTGTTCTAGATCATTCATCTGATAGGTTCGTAGAGGTGTCGACCTTCATGCATAATATCCGGTTAATCTATCGCTCGGGGACTTTCTCCGTGGACATGCTGCCTGATATGAGATATCCCTCTCCATAACCACCACGAAGCGTCGCTGGACAGTGTACTTGAGACTTTGTTAGAGTAGATTTGCAAACAGTAAACTCATACGGAGGTCATATATTGCTATTATCGTTTCCGTAAACATATATAGAACTTATAGAAACTCGGATTCTACGGCATCACTCCATTCTCCGTAACATCTACTCCGTAGGAAGTCGACGGTTAGGTGTGGATAAACATGTGGAATACATTGTAGACTGTGGACCATGAGTTTTGGGCTTTTGAAGTCTAGAAAGTACGGAATCGAAGCCATGGGATTGTCGGAATGCGCCGCCAGGATCCATCAAACTCTGAATAAGCTGATCCTGTCGGACACTAACCCCGAAGGTGCGCTGCTTGATCTATTTCGGAGCTGTGCGTCGGGTGTGCTTTCCATTGTTGAATTTAACAGTTTACGGATTAAATGAGACTTATAGCGCAGGGTCACTTAGCATGTTCGACTAGCATACCGATGTTACTTGAATTCAGTTATAGCTTGGAGAATACTATAAAAATATACAACTTACCGAGCACACTTCACATCGAAGTGCAAATGCAAACTATTAAACAAGAAATCAAGAAAAATCAAGAAGACATTCCGATCAGTGCCAGGAACGCTTCAGTTGCTTGATCTCATCAGGAGCAGCAGGACTAAGAACCGCGTTCAAGCTCATTTGCCGGTCAGCTCGCATGGCACTCCACACTCCGGCGGCACGATATTAAAGTGAAACGCTCTAAACCCACCGTGGATACGACCCACTTGGAACCAACTACAAACTCGACGCGGTCAGCTCCAGGACAGGCCGACTCGTTGCTACGTAGGCAGGATGCAAATGAAGGGAGAGGATGACACTCCTGGCGCATGGCCATAATTTCGCTGCAGAATGCCTCCTGCATACAGACTATACCGGAATTATGTTCTGTTTTTGCGGCCTAACTAACCCATATTCAGGGGAAATAAAACCGTTTGATATCGACTGGGTCCGGGTGTTCTTTCTGATCAAATCACCGCTAACGAGGAGGTTATTCGGACCTTTACCGAATTATCCAGGCCTCGTAACGGCAACCCGATCAGACCACTTTTGAACTCATATACGGTGCACACTATGTATCGACTATCGACCTGAAGCAGCCCTGCTCGATATTGCCCAGACACCTGTGAAGGTGATGATCCCTTGGCAGCCTTACTGGGCTTCACGGATGCCCTACGCAACTGTACCGGAGGAACCACCGTCTGGGCCAACGCGACGTTTTGATATTTGCCAAGGTGCTTTTGGAGGCCCTACAGAAGAACCCGAGAATTTCCCACCAGACAGATCGTGGAATTGGCCAGGGGCACCCCACCCGGTAAAAGAAGGATCGGCTCCGCCGTTCCGACACTCTGAGACAGCCTGAGACACGGCGCCATGTGGGCCCCGAGAGGCGCTAAGATACCATCGCCGTGGCCTTCGAGAAATCGGCCACTGTCCCGGACGCTGGCGGAAGCCTGAAGGCCTGTCGACTCGTCAGACTCGTCACTAACCGGATGCCTTTGAATCCGTGCGTCTGCATCACCGTGCTGCAGGCTGCATTACTCCGTACTCCCCTTCCCCCCTGCCATCCCCCACTTGCGTCAAAGCTTGCCATGGGCGTTAGAGGTTAACAATGGCCAAGTGGACCCTCCCATCGCAGCCATGGAGCACCGTGTGGGTTAATTCTCGTTCCACCAATGAATCATGGTATTCGATAGGGCGACCAGCCAGAGCAATGCCTCCTAAGTCAAGCTCTGCCTGTGGAAGCTTGGCCGCAACGACTGATATAAAACCGTCTTGCTCGGAACCCTCAGGATCCTTTCTCTTCTCTTCAACCCATCGCGTTCATTCATTCTCTCTTTTACCCTCTCTCCTTTTGCTTCTGTTGATCAGGCTATTCATTCTTTCTTTCCTCACCCTAATCCAGCCATTAGTTTCTGTTGACCAGAAACTTCTACCAATATGCGTTCCTTCCAGCTCCTCGGTCTCGCCGCTGTCGGCTCCCTCGTGTCCGCCGCCCCGGCCCCTTCTCTGACCAAGAAGGACTCTTCTTGCACCATCACCTCCGCCGCCGAGGCCACCGAGAGCGTCAAGGGCTGCTCCACCGTCGTCGTCAAGGACGTTGAGGTCCCCGCCGGTGAGACCCTCGACCTGTCCAAGGTTGACGATGGCACCACCATCACCTTCGAGGGTACCACTACCTTCGGCTACAAGGAATGGAAGGGCCCTCTCATCCGTATTGAGGGTAAGTCTCTGACCGTCAACATGGCCGAGGGTGGCCTCATCGACGGTGATGGCTCTCGCTGGTGGGACGGCAAGGGCACCAACGGTGGCAAGAAGAAGCCCAAGTTCCTGTACGCCCACAAGCTCGAGGACTCGACCATCTCCGGCCTCAACATCAAGAACACCCCTGTCCAGGGTGTCTCCGTCCAGGCCACCAACACCCTGTTCGAGAACATCCACATCGACAACTCCGACGGTGACTCCAACGGCGGCCACAACACCGATGCTTTCGATGTCGGCGAATCCGACGGTGTCCAGATCCGTGGCGCCGTTGTCAAGAACCAGGACGACTGCCTGGCTATCAACTCCGGAAAGGTAGCTTACCCTCTCCTTCTCTAGCAACGAAACAATAGTTCCAAGTACTAACATGAGCCCAGAACATCGAGTTCAGCGGTGCGACCTGCTCCGGCGGCCACGGTATCTCCATCGGCTCCATTGGCGGCCGTGACGACAACACCGTCAGCAACGTGACGATCGCCGACTCGACCGTCACCAACTCGGACAACGGTATCCGCATCAAGACCATCGTCGACGAGACCGGCGACGTTTCCGGCGTCACCTACTCCAACATCGAGCTCTCCAAGATCCACAAGAAGGGCATTGTCATCCAGCAGGACTACAAGAACGGCGGCCCCACCGGCGAGCCCTCCAACGACATCCCCATCAAGGACATCACCCTCGACGGCATCACCGGCTCCGTCGACTCCAGCGCTGTCCCCATCTACATCCTCTGCGGTTCCGGCAGCTGCACCGACTGGACCTGGTCCGGCGTTGACCTGTCCGGTGGCAAGGACTCCTCTTGCAAGAACGCTCCTTCCGGTGTTTCTTGCTAAATGGATCGTCTTTCCTATCCAAGATCGATCATGGGGAAAGGGGTTGTCTCTAGACTCTAGAGAGTAAAGGAGGCCAGCCAGCTTGAAGGAGGTGTATATATTAGGTCAACACTTTATATAATCCCATCCAGACATTATAGTCACTGGCCTTTGATATACTATTGCCAGATAATCAAGACGTCCTCTTAAGTAATCGTAGATTCCTTCTAACAATTTTTTTTTTTTTTCATGCTTTCCTTTCCGTGGCAGTGGGCTATTGTGTAGGTGGCTTCATTTCAAGTCTCATGTGAATGGTTTTGCAATCTGCAGAAGTACTGATTTTGAATGCCTGCGGCATAATGACCGTGCTATGGCCATTTCATATATGGGGGAAAACTGTCATGATCATTCTATTCAGTCAATAGTTTATTCAATCACCACGGACATTCAATTCTACTTCAGACCGTTCACACTATAGGCATTCTCATTCTTCTTGGAAAGCAAGTCTCGTCTAATTAGTATGTTCATATATATGAGTAGCTTGTCCCAGAGTACGTCCCAGAATACACTTCTAGCGTTCTAGATATATACAGTTTGATAGAAATGGAAGGATAGTTATATAAGTTACCTGTTCTTCTATCTTTTGACAAGACATCAACTACCCATTTCCTGCGACCAATAAGCGAGCAAGGTATACAAATTGCCCTCGTAGATCAATATATAACCCCGTTTCAATTACACATACAACAGATACTTGATTCAGAAAGAATAGCATGATTAAATTAAATCTATTATCTAACACACGACCTATATAAGATACCTAAAACTCTCAATCTCTGTATCCGTTTTATTCGACAACCCCTGCGCCAGCTCCTCACTCTCACTCAGTTCGGTCGGAGGACCGTACGTGGCATCTCGTCTCCGGTTCTCAAAAATATAATAAACCAGCAAGCAGATGAGGAAAAACGTGCCCAGCGCAAGGCCCGAAATAGCGGCTTTCATGCCCGTCTGTATATTTCACTCGCGTCAGTCATTTATGCTTTGTTTCCAAGTGAAGCCCATCCATGAATTGGAGGGTGTGAAACGGGGAGGGAAACGTACCGGATAATGGGGTTCCTCGCTCTCCACGAAGAACTGAGGGCCGACGATATTGCCCACACAGTAGGCCACGAAAAGCAAGGCACTCGTTGTGCTTCGTTTCGTGAATCCAGCGACATTCGAACTGATGATACTCAAGGAGAGTGGGATGTTGACGGCAAAGACAGCACCCAGGGAGAGGCCTGTTAAGCGACCCTTCTGATTATCATCGTCCAGCTTCCACACAAGGATCATGCCGATCATCGAGACGGTCGTGTTGAGCATCATCATGAGGATTCGGGTATTCGGGACGAAGGTTGCGAAGGTGGCGGTAAAGGTCAGAAAGACGACTTGGGCGGCTCCGAGGGGCATTTGCATCAGCAGTGATCTTATTTGGGAGAAACCGAAGCCGTTGATAATGATTGAGGAGAACTGTGTTAGTAATGAGTTAGTTAGTTAAAAGCAGGATAGAGCGAGGCGGTTAAGGGAAGCTTACGCTGGTGATGCCGCCATTGGACAAGTTCACGCAGAATGTATAGAGAACCAAGATCCAAGTCTGGGGGTCTCGAATAGCCAACCATGCCTGACTCCATTTAAATGATCCTGCGTCCATGACGCCTGTTTTGTTCTTGAGGGTACGTTGCAATGCGATGGCGCGCTCGGTTTTTGTCAGGAAAATCGCATTCTTAGGCGAGTCCGGGAGAAAGACGACCAGGAAGAACGAGATTCCCGCGGTGATAGCACCGAGGAAGAGGAAGAGGAGTTGCCAGCTGGCGATAGTGTGAATTTCGATGTTGCCGATTCCGTAGGCGACGACGCCACCAATGACTGTCGAAATGCAGTTTCCGAGAAACCAAGCGGATTGTCTGTTGGATTCATTAGGGTGAGCAATAGATGATAGATTAAGTGAAAGCCTACCGTAATGGCTGTTCTTCTCGCTTGTAGAACATTCCAGTGATAAGGGAGAAGCCAGGAGCTATCGCAGCCTCGCCTACTCCCAGGAAAAACCGGGCAGCCATCAGGCCTGCGAAGTTCTTCGCTGCGGCGTGACAGAGCAGAAAACCGCCCCATAGAAACCTATTCGCGATTAGCCACTGCGTGTATTGAGTTTGTGGTGAAATACGAACACCGAGACACTCAGGTATTTTCCGATCGGTAGGCGCACGATCAGATAAGAACTAGGCCAACTCCACGCGAAATATCCAAAATAGAAGATGGCAGAGGTCCAGGTATATTCGGTGCCTTTCATGTTCTACTTTGATCAGTATGCTAAACAAAAGCAGTGCATTTGACCTACCAGATCCTCGCGCAGATTGAATAAAGTGGCTTGGCTCAGAGCCAACTTGTCCATGTACTGCATCATATAGCAGACTCCCATCAGTGGGATCAATCTACCTTGTCAGTATCATTGAGGTAGGAGACTGTGGCTCAACATACATCATATCTAGCTTCCATAGAACTTTTCTTTCTTGTTCTGGCGTCGCATCAACCTCGAGCATATGGCCAATATCGACATCTCGCACGATAGATGGTTCGCGTTGGAGTTTGAGATCATTGACCTCACGTATCTCCCCGGGAGCGCTGTTGCCGTTGCTGGGCTGCTTTTCCATGACGGATGGCTTCCAGAAGGTCTTCATACTTGGTGAGAAGAGAAAATCCAAGGCTAGATCAGGGCGTCTTCCTCATTTTATCCAGAGGCGAGCTGAAACAGCGAGACGGAAAATACCTGACTCAACACAATCCTGCACACCGGAGAGCGCATAGCTACTTCCGCACCTCCAGGGACGCAGATCAAACTCTGTCGAGGATTCGTTGCCTCCACCAGCCAAGATCGTACACGATTCAAGCCAAGCTCTTGTCGTAGTCGCCCCTGGATGAAGCTGCAGCAAAGATAGCACCCACACCGCGGAATTGGCTTGTGGTCCGCGCCGCAAGTTCCGTGGGTCGTGGGCTCCATCGAAGATTCTGGGCCAATGAAACCCACTCGTAGAAGGTCGGCTAGAAGACAAGGCATTGGCATTTGGCGCTAATTCTCTCTCCCCTGGGGCCCTTGGTGCCACCGATCGCACGGGCAGTGGCCGAGTAGCGCTCGTCGGCAGATTCGCCAATTACCACGCCCTGCTCGGCAAAAGAACCAACCTTAACCCGAATGATTATCACAACTCCTACTAAGCTTGTCACTTTCAGCTGGTGGGAATGGGAAGGTAAACAATCGAAAGTGCCGAATCTTGGAACCACTCTCTCTATTCCCCACAGATCCGATCGTGCGGAGAAGCAGTTCCTACAGCACCTGGCCGCCGGAGGCCCTGCGTGAACTTGGGTCTATTCGGCGACTGCTGCCACTGCTATTGCTAGCGATACCCACTCGCCTCTCCAGTTCTGGGCCTAGGGATTCTACTGCTTCTGGTATCTACCGATATCTGTGGCGTTGGCGCCCGCAGAGTGATTCGTCTGATGTCACCAACCACTCTGATATGTATTGTGGTGGCGTTGCGCGTCGCATTTCCCCTCCTCTACAGATAAGAAAATGATATCACGGCCCCCATGAGGAATGCGGGGTGCAGCAGATGGAGCCGACGTGCATTTGACAGATTGAGGGGGAAGATAGCTAGATAGGCGAGGTATCCTATCAGCAATCCGTATTAGCGATGATGTGCTCGCTATCTTGCCGAGCACGTTATATGACACGATGCCGCTGATAGGGAACGGGGCAGTGCCGAGCACGCTGACGCTATATCTTCGTAGCCAGTGTCGATAATCTCCACGGAAAACTTCCCAATCACCAGTTTCAATCCCCGTGTCCATTTCCAGACAGTCATGGCCTTCCCGCAAGATCAACCGAGTATCGATGAGGTCAAGGTCTCGGTGGATGCAGCGTTGGACACGTTGCAGTCCTCTCTGCGAAGCCTCAATCATCAAGTAATGTTGTCAATCCCGTCATTCTACGGAAAATCCATTGACAGGTTGGCCAGATATGGTCAAACCCGGAAACGGGGTATCAGGAACACAAGGCCCACGATACTATCTGCGACTTTCTCGAGAAGCAAGGGCTCACCGTCACTCGTCATGCTTACGGCCTCGACACCTCGTTTGAAGCCATCAGCGGCTCTGGAGGCCGTCTAATCAACTTCAACGCTGAATACGATGCCCTGCCCGATATCGGCCATGCTTGTGGCCATAACCTGATCACGACAAGTAGCGTGTCAGCTTTTTTGGCTCTTTCTGCTATTCTGAAACAATATGGCATTCCTGGTCGGACCCAGCTCCTGGGAACTCCTGCCGAAGAGAATGGCGGTGGAAAGGCTAAACTTATCGAGAATGGTGCTTATAAGGGGGTTGATATCTCACTGATGGCGTTCGTTGCTTCCTCCCGTGGTGTAAACAACTTAAACTAACTTCATCTAGCCACGCAGGTCCAAAGAAACTCTTCCCTGGGGTGCGGGAGGAAGGCGTTGGTGGCGTCTTGATGAACGCCAGGAAGGAAATCCACTGCGAGTTCACAGGACGAAGTGCCCATGCAGGAGGTAACCCATGGGAGGGTATAAATGCACTCGATGCCTTGGTGACCTCGTATAACAACGTTGCCGTCCTGCGCCAGCAACTCAAGCCTGATGAGCGCGTACATTGTGCCTTCCTCGATACTCCTAAAGTCGCCAACGTGATCCCCTCGTATACCAAGGCATACTGGCAGGTCCGCAGCCCGACGTTAAAAGGGCTGAACAGGCTGATGGTCAAAGTCCGGAACTGTATAGAAGCCGGGGCATTGGCAACGGGATGTGAGGTCAACATCGTTGAGTGTGTTGCCCCAACGATTTCATCATGAACAGTTCTGACCTCGATAGGGACCAATTATACACTGACATAAAGATCAACGATACGCTATGTGATCGATATCAGTCCCATATGGCACGTTACTCTCGCAGTGTACTCAAACGCCATGATAAGGTTATGACTGGCTCTTCAGACATCGGTGCGTTGTATCTCATCATCTCGGCGAGAGATGGAAAGCTAACGGCACCAGGCAATGTCAGCTACGTACTCCCCACCTTACATACCATGTTTGGGATCCCTGCCCCCGACGGATCGTTTCCTCATCACCCGACCTTTGCCTCTGCGGCTGGCACCGACGATGCCCACGAAGAAGCAGTTGTGGTTGGAAAGTCGCTGGCTTTGATCGGGTGGGAGATGGTGACGAACAACACCTTGTATGAAACGACGAAGACGCAGTGGGAGAAGAGTATTCGAGAATGAGATGGATACAATGCATTGAATCTGTCTAAAGTAAATATCCCTGCCGATGATGACATGGTAGGGTACTATGGTCTAGAATTGGACGCATTGAGGGAACGCGGACAAGCAAATAGCCGTAACCTGGATCATCGACCATAGATGAAGATGGGGAGACCCAAGGATCGACAGGAACCAGTGGATAGGATTAGGGGGAAATAGAAGAAAAGAGGACGAAAGGAAAGCAGGAGGAAAGAAGAAAAGAAAAAAGAATTGCCTCTCCCAAACGGGCGATCTCAACGAGCTGAGTCAGCCTTATCGCTTATCGGCAGTTTGTCTTTTTTTGCTTCCCGAACTTCTTCTCTTCTTCCCTTCGCTTCCTCCTCGCTTTGCTCGGCTTCATTATTCTCACACTTCACTCCCTCCCAATATCCTATCTCCCTCTCACTGATGCCTTCGGGCTGATCGGTTTTCTTTGAGCGGGCAATTCAATCCATGTCGGGTCGAAACGCCCCTCGCTCCAAAAATGGTACATTTGACGTTTCTCCAGGGTTTCTCCGCAGTTTCTCCCCGCGGAGTACACCGATCGCCAGTGACTAACATGACATGACAGGTTGCAGCACTTGCCGCCGTCGAAAGGTGAAATGTGGTGAGGAGCGTCCAACATGCCAGCGCTGTTTCAATCTGCGATTGAATTGCGAATGGGGAGTTCCTGTAAAGCGCGGCAAGCCTGCCTCCGTCCGCCATCTCCAGCCGGCTGAGCCTCGGTGGTCGGGAAATGATATAGTCTCCGTCAATTCTGCGACTGCGACGCACGGGATTCTGAATCCGCAGTACGCAAGCACCCTGGCAGCGATATGGCAGCATCCCGGCACTATCACAGACTTCACCCCGATCCTTCCGGAGACGCTTTCCACAGCGGGCTGGCCCTGCTTTCCTCCCCTCACGCCAGTTTCTCCTCTATACCCATCGCTCTCGGAACCAGACCTTGCCTGTTCGAACTCGTTGATTCTCTCCGACCATGACAAAAAATACTTTCAGTATTTCCCATCCTCCTCGGTGGTGTTCTACTATATGAAGTCCTGGCAGTGGAGCAGCTTCAATTATCTGTACCAGGGGCCGGCTGCGACGAATAAGGTCATCATGCGCATGATACTAGCTCTCTCAGCCAGCGATATGCATCGCAACGGGCTCATAGTTCGATCTCCGGGGCGTCCGACGGCAGAAGATCACGGTCGCTACCATTACGGACTGGCTGTCAAGGAATTCCGCCAATTACTAGAAACCCCCACCAAACTTCAAGTGACACCGACGGAGCTAGAGATTATTTTCGCCACCATGTTTTTAATGATCACATACGAATGGCAGTTTGGTCACTGTGTACACCATCTTCAATTGCATTTGCAAGGTGTGCGATCCTTATTGGAATCCCATCCGGAAGTGTTCCACATCAAGGACGTGAACAATGTGCTTCTATCCATTGACTCGGAACAGTCGGATGAATCGGTGTCCCGCGTCTCATTCATCCCGGAACAACTGCTGCTTTGGATACTGTAAGTCCTATCTCTCTGATGGGTGTCACGGTTGGTCTAACAAATTTCCAGCTACATCGATGTGAGCTGCCGTCCTCAAGGAACCACGGAATCGCTGTATGAGTATGTTTTACGGTCGGGTATTCCGGCTCTTCATCCGGATCGGTTGTATCGCTGCGCTCGTCTTTGGGGACGCTGTTTCTATGGAAAGCAATATCCTGATCAACAAGTGTCGGACGATATGGAGAATTATCGTGGCTTGGAATTGATTCATATCGCCATGACGCTGCGGTACAAAACGTGGCAGGTGCTTGTTGATGATCCCAGTCGCAGTGGCTTTGAGGGTGAATCTTTGTTCAATGAAATGATGTCAATTCACGATGTAAGCCATTGTGTGCCTTTATGCCGCGACCGGACTCGCTAACAACTCAGCAATACTCTGACCTTTTTATAACGGCTAAATTTGCTGGCCCAACCTCGATGCGCCGTACCCTCAACACGATTAATATGGCCGTCAGTACCTTCTACGCTCAGATTCTTTTCCATCGCCGCCTTCTCCGCCCTCCCGGTCCCCCCGCCACCATCCATCGTCATGCCGTCACCAACATCCTTGAAATCACTCGCAAGCAATACACCTCCGAGCCGCGACTCCTTCGCCGACTACACTGGCCCCTGTTGATGGCGGTCATCGAGACCGAAGACCCGATTCAACGAGACTGGATGTGTCAACGACTATCCGAACTTCGACAATACCACTCGGAATTCCGCTGGGCCCACGACTTAGCTGACGAGGTTCTTGCTCGACAGGACACCAGCCAAGGAGAATACGTCGATTTGGCAGAATTGCTGCGCAATCAGGACAGTTTCCTACAAAAGCTTTAGATCATGCGTTACGTATATAGATAATACCCTCAACATTCTCTTCATACTTTTCAAGAGATGCTCGAGGACACTCGAGAATCCAATCTACGCCGTATTCTCCAGGAAATATGCATCATAGGCAACCTCGCCCTTCGCTCTAGTCGCGCGGCCCACGATGACCCGATTGTTCAACCATTTATACTTGTCATGGCCCGTCTCGATCTTGACATGCAGATGGAACCAATACTGCGATGGATCAACCGGTCCACCTTCCATCAGGGCCTGCAGGACCTCTGGGGGACCGGCTCTGGTTCCTTCCGTCCTATGGATGGTCAACCCTCTCTATGAAAGGAGATGAGATCAGGTAGAACGAACCTGATATACAAAAACGCCCCATCATCAGTCTTGATGACGTAGTTTGTGTTCACGTGCGTTGTCTGGTCGGTCTCGACGAGCCTGTCACATACGCCTTAGTCCTTCGGCTTCTCATTCTGAGACATGAAGAAAACAAGACGAGATAAATGCACTAACATGAAATCTGCACCCCCTGGAATCACTTCTCCATTCAGAGACTTCCCACGGACCGTCCCGGATTCAATCGGAACGCAGCGGCGACGACCGTAGGGCCCCGTGCCGATTTCCATGGGCGGTGATACGGCGCATCGGAGAGTGAAGAGGTGCGTGAGAGCTGGAGGAGGAGAAATCGGGTCCATCGTGAACAATAGCCAGGGGTGATGGTTTGAGTAAGATGGCGTGGTGAAGATGAACGCTATATGAGGGACTCAGTATGGAGTATGGAGGGGTAAGAATTTATACACATTCGTCGGAGTTCCAATGGGAGGATGATGACGGGGCGGTTCCACTTGGTGTAGTGGGGGTCAATGGAGGGGAAATTTCTCTCTTCCCTATGACAGAATTATTCTTAGTAGGTGGATTTATAGCCTACGGAGAATGCTGCTGCTGAAGACTGTTTTATCTTCGGCTTTTCGAGTCAGGCGACGACCGATGACATCATTCAATAGCCTCGCTGCCTGAGGTGCAACTGCCAAGCATTTCCCTCTTCTTTCTTCTTTCTTCCTTTCTACACCTTCCCATCATCCAAACTTGTCGAAATCCATCATTTCAATCATCATCATGAGCAACTCACGGTTGTACATTAATTTTGTGTGATGGTAGGACGGTGCGAC
This sequence comes from Aspergillus affinis, assembly GCF_023601865.1. Classification (NCBI taxonomy): domain Eukaryota; kingdom Fungi; phylum Ascomycota; class Eurotiomycetes; order Eurotiales; family Aspergillaceae; genus Aspergillus; species Aspergillus affinis. Next base: position 160,153 of record NW_026515834.1, read on the forward strand.
TATATGTTTTTCTAAGTGTTGAATTGTTTCGCAGAACAAGGCAATTAGACTGATTGATCACATAATTTATTTGAACAACGCCTGCTCCTCGGGTCCTCATAAAATCTATACACGTCGAAATACCATGCTCTAGACTTTTAAAGGCGAATCGCCTTGGTTAATATGGTCTAATATGCGAGCGTTCTGGAAGCCTGCCAGCAAGAAGACTAAGCCAAGGGAGTAGGCACCTGCTGGGTAACGCAGTGGATGACACCGCCGCTGAGTGGAATGGCGTTGAGGTGGACTTGTCTCACTTCCCTCTCTGGCATCAACGCCTGGAGCGTCTCTTTCGCTTTTTGGTCCCATCCCTCCGCGCCAAACTTGGGCATGATGAGTCCCCCGTTGCAGAAATAGAAGTTGACATACCCCGACACAAACTCGTCGTCTCCTGCACACGGCAAGGCGCTTATTGGTGGCTCTTCCACCGCGTGGATTTCTAGCTTCCGGCCCTTTGCATCTGTCTGGCTCTGCAAGGCCTCCAGCACCTCGTTTGACAGATCTAGCCAGTCCTGGTCCGAGTCAGGATGATGTCGCGACCAGACAACAACCCCCGGCCGCAGGAACCGCACTTCGGCATCGAGATGCGAATCCGTGATGTCGAGGTTCTTGCGCCCGGGGACCCAGATTATCTTCTCGACACCGAGCACGCGACGGAGCTCGGCCTCGATGTCGTCGCGCGATAGACCGGGATTCCGCTCCTCGCAGACCATGCAGCTCTCCGCAACGATGAGCGTGCCTTCTCCATCGACCACCAGGGCGCCGCCCTCGGCACGAATGCGTGACACAACTGCCTGCACTGGGGACGGCGAATTGTCTGCGGCAATGACATTGCGCGCAAAGTCGGTGTTCTCGCGCAAAATTTCTGCAGTCATGGCCGGTGTCCCGTATCGATACTCATCGACACCGGCCCAGCCGTTTTTGTTGCCCCATTCGTTGAATTCAAAGCTGATAGCCAGCCTTTGTTTCGGGTCTAACTGGCCAGTCGCGTCGCGCACGTACACGGGCCCCGTATCGCGGACCCAGCAATGGTTGATTGGCACGGGGACAATGGTGACCTGCGAGGGATCGCGCAATTTACGATTAACCAGTGCTTGGGCAGCAGGTACATCTTCCGGTCGCGCGTGCAAACGCACTAGCTCAAAGTCGGCGATGGCTGCGGCCAGGTCCACGATCTCATTACAAAGAGGTTCGTAAAGAGATTCGACCGACGACGCTTTTGATGGGAAGCCTAGGATGGTCGCCACATGGGGCTCCCATTCGGCCGGGAAAGTAAAACGACCAGAATCAAGGGGGGTCATCTCGGGGAATCAGTTAAGCAAGGCAGCGGGACAAAGACAAATGAGGGAAATGTCAATGGCAATGGATCATCTTTTTACAGCGACAAGGGCAGGCTATTTATCATGTGAATCAATTGTGCCTGGATATTGAGAAGGTAAATCTCCGCCAAACTGTTGCGTGGGCAGAGCTTGACCACAGCGCGCCCTTGCATCGATACTGAAACCGCTCCAGTCAGCTGGATCTGAACACGAGTCAATCAAGGCGAAGTCAACGCCGTTTTCAAGACATCGAAAACCAATTGCACCAAAACCGCCTTGGACCTGCGAATTCTCTGTAAAATTGGGTTTGTGGAAATTACCTAATGGATTCCAACTTGCACTCTAACTCTCGTTAGTCTGATCACCGCCAGACTGTACCTCCCCTTGCGGTGTCTGTCCGGTGAAGCTTATGTGGCTGAGGCAGAACATAGGCAGGATCGTCACTCCAGCCAATGCCCCTAATGTCCACGCCATTGGTTTCCACCCATACCGACTTAGCATTTTCTCCCCAATGATAGGCCCGACCGAGAGGCCGGCATAGTTGGCCATTGTCTGCACGGCAAATGCCTGTGAGACCGCCCCTTGCGGGCCGAAGACGCCCGGACTGCGCTGCTCTATTTCTTCCAGCACGATCTGCGACTCCACATACAGGGCTGGCTGGGCCACCGAGGGAGCGAGGCCACACAACGCCATAAGCGCGGCGAGTAGAACCTTGTGTGACATACTATCTTGGGTAACGAATTGCAGGCACACCAGTGGCGGGGTATACATTGCGAACCCCAGAACTGCCATAATGCGAACGCCGAAACGGTCGCACAGTCGTCCTGAAGGGGACATTAGCTCCGCAATCAAAAGACGCCCAGAATGTTCGATGCAAGCACCCCGCGTAATCGGAATTGGACCTACCAAACCAAGGCTCCAATAGTGCCGGCCCTGCCATGGCGAGGAAGAGTAATCCTGCTGCAAAGGCATCCCATCCAAACAATTGCTCCACATAGGTAGGCAGAGTCTTGAGGCATTGTGAGCTGGAGAAAAAAAAACATCAGAGAGCTGGGTGAACAGTACACACCGCGTCGAAAGCACCGATTATCAGTCCATCCATAGCGAGGGCCCAGAGTGTGATGACCACTCGTGGCTGCTTCAACAATTTCAGACCTGAAAAAGACACAGCATTTGCTTCTGGGGGATTCGGTTCGGCATTTGCACTGTTCGCCATAACGGAAGTTTTACTATAGCTTTCCTCGGTCCCAACAGCAATAGCTCCTTCGACCATTTGGCTGGAATTTTGGTCCTCGCCTTTTTGCTCCCGCACCGCTAAGCGCATCACCGCGTCCACGATGACAATCGCAAACCCTAGGATACAGACCGCATAATACCCCCCAGCACGATTCACTATGCCACCCAACGGAGGTCCTGCCATGAGTCCAACCATTTGGCCGGTACCCACGTACCCCAAGGCTTCTCCCAAACGATCGGTGCCCATTCCATCTCGCAGCAGCGCAAGACCTGCAACATCTACCATAGCGGATGCGAGACCTTGTAGTATTCTCCCCACGATATACATCGTAGTGGACCGCGCTGCGGTAAAGAAAGCCATGGCGGCGGCGAGCAAAAGCAAGCCTACCAGAAACGGGATTTTGCGACCAATCGATGAGTCCACCCAAAATCCAAAGATCGGGCAGGCCACAAAGGCCGTGGCAGTCTCACAGATCAATAGGATACTTGTCCAAAATGCCTCTGCAAGTAATGTCAGCGAGCATCTGGACATGACCTTGGTTGCAGTGACATACGCTGATCCGGTGACACACCTGCTCGTGCGACCAGCGCCGAGGGCATGATGGGGACAATCTGATACCATTCAGCTGTGGAAGGGACGTTCTCACAAGAGAATTGCAGCATACCATGCCATACAAAAACAGGGTCTAGATTTCAACCCGTTTTGCGTCAGCACCAAGCAAACCATAAAGAGACGAGACTCCGCCATACCGTTAGATACGCAGTTGAGATCACAGCAACGATGAACCAGCGAGATGACCGCAGGGACGAGAGCCATGGCGATCCTGAGGGTCTCAAATTTGAGAGCTTTTTCAAACTAGAAATCATAATGCGCTCGCAATGTTGGGGAACAATAATATGAGGGATGGACAGATCAGAAAGGCAAAGATAAAACCTCTCATTCCATCCCCCCCAGATGTAATGGGTTCGATCATCTCGAATGTATGAGACATTACGGTGTGCAGTCTAGGCCCCTGCCCCCGCCCTCGGAAGGGGTTTCGCATTTACGCTTCTGCTGGAATGCGTGCTGCGGCTGCTGGTATGGTTTGCCCGGTCTTAGCTATGCTTTAGTACCTTTAGTGGCTGACTAGCCTTGCCGATCACTCTCCTTGCATGAATCAGACGCCGATCAGCCCAGAAATGCAATACGAGTTACGCAACTTGCGAGTCCCAAGATGTCATCCAGTCAGAATGAAGAGCCCCCCCATTCATCGGCCAATAAGCCACTAATGCCGCAGGGCATGGCGTGGTGATAAATGAGCCCCAGCTGAAACGGATACGCGCTCGCCATCTCCACTGGCCTCAAGTGACCGAGAAAATTCACGCAGCGTATTGCATACGAATCTGGGTTCGGTTCAACCACATCCGGGTTATGCAGAGGGCGAGCTGATTTGTTATTGCTTTTTCTGTCGGTCCATTTCTGATGTCTAATATGTAATATATAACGCGATATAAAGTAAGCTTTAAGATCGCCTCTGCCCAAGGTAAGCAACAACTGAATTCAAACAAACACAATATGGATCATCTAGTTGACTTAGCTATTCGCAAAAGAATCTCTGCCCTTGGCAGACCCGGTCGATCTATTGCCGATGAGGAGCCTTTTTTCGTGGCAGACCTAGGCCAGGTCGCCCGCCAGCATCGCCGATGGAAGTCGGCTCTTCCTAATGTTCAACCTTTCTATGGTAAGCGCCAGTCTCAGTCTGTTTCTTTTGTGCCCTTCTGATCGTGCCTAGCGGTGAAATGCAACCCCGACCCAACCCTTCTCAAGCTGCTTTCCGAATTGGGGACCGGCTTCGACTGCGCCTCCATCGAAGAACTCCGGGGCGTACTTAGCCTAGGCGTGGACCCTTCGCGCATCGTATTTGCCAATCCTTGCAAGACGGCGTCTTCTCTGGTTTTCGCTCGGCGAGTGGGCGTGATGCATACCACCTTCGATAATCTCGATGAATTAGACACAATAAAAGCGTATCATCCAGATGCGCTCCTCGTTCTCCGAATTTACGCCAGCGACGATGACGCACTTATCAGCTTTGGGGAGAAATTCGGGGCTTCTATGGAGTCCACAGGTCCGTTATTACTTCGAGCGAGGGAACTAAACCTGAACGTTACAGGAATTAGCTTCCATGTCGGTACGTTCTCGTCCTCTTCCCCCTTTATCCCAAACTCTCCCGAGCGGTTAGTAACGATCGCACAGGATCTGGCGCGTTCAACGCCTCTGCATTCGTTCAAGCAATCAAGAACGCAAAAGCCGTCTTCCGTCAAGCTGCCAATCTTGGATTCCAAATGACCCTGCTCGATATCGGAGGCGGCTTCCAAGATAGCAACTTCGAGCGACTCGCATCCTCTGTGCACGAGGCCCTCGGCGAAGAAATCCCCTCTCACATCCGCGTCATCGCTGAGCCAGGTCGCTACTATGCGTGCAGTGCATACACACTTGCCTGTCAGGTGATCTCGCGACGTCGGCAGATCGGCGATCCCCGAAAAACCGGTTCCGATATGCTTTACCAGAATGACGGCGTTTACGGCTGCTTTATGAATGTACTAGTGGAAAAAGAGATAATGTGTCCGACTCTGATCACGTCGTATGCTCATTCACAAGTCGAGAATGTAAAGCGACAGCAGGGAGAACATCGATACTCCATCTGGGGCCCGACATGCGATAGCACAGACTGCGTGGTAAGGGATGCAGCGTTGGAGTCGGAGGTTAAAGTCGGTGACTGGCTGAAATATAAGAATATGGGTGGTAAGTTTTCTTTCCAAGGCCGTTCTCTTTGATACCAAAATCCGAGCCCAATCACTGATAAATACAGCATACACCACCTCAACAACAACCAAATTCAACGGATTCTCGAACGACCGTGCCGTGGTTTACATTGACAGCGAATCCGAGAATGGCGCAATGAAGACGGGTATCCCGTGGTACCTTTATATCTATCAGCAGACTGAAATGACCAAGGTTGCAGCGCCGCTGAAACAAGGGCTGTATCAGGCAAGTTGTTGACAGGGGTGTTCTCGCGGTATTTGGCTTTCAGTCTTTTGTTTTCGGGCACTATTGGACTAGGTTGCAATTTATGGAGTATCACTGTAGCTTAGGACCTATTAATTATGATATCTGTGGTTATAGACTGCTTTGCTTGAGGAGACGCAGTAAAGACACGGCGATTTCACTTCGACCACTGCTGCTGCTGCCCGAGGTTGCCTGAGACTAGCCAAATCAAGAATTTTATTAGTGACATTCCATTCGTAGGTCCGTGGCAATAATCTATCCTTTCTATATACCCCCACCTCTGGAGCGATTGATAACATCTCAGCCCTAAAGACGTTACTTATCCTGATATGGTTATTTAGATGCATGAGCTTTCATTCTGGGCTAGTAGACACTGTGCTCGTGGAGCCGACAGCCCTATCGGTGATCGACATGGGGAGTTGCATTTGCCAAGTCTGGAGGAATGGAGAGGCGAGATAAACGTTCACTGTCACCGACAGATCGATTGACGATTGTTCAATTATTTATTGTGTGCATTAGGTCAGTTTCTTGATTTGGGCTTCTTATAAGAAAATCTCCTAACCTGCTGACTTGATATATACATACTTTTCTTCAATTGAAGAGCGCTAAGTATATCAAGAATATTGGTACATACACGGAGTACGAATTCGGAGATTTATCTTTCTAATTTATCTTAGACAATAATTTAGACATATCCTTCCGGGCTACAGCGGGATTTTTCCAAAATTTCTTTGTCTTTCGTAGATATGTTAGGGCTTTGTGGCCATGTTTTTAGGCTCACAATGGCCTTTGTGCCTGTTTTGGGGCTCTTTCTCATTATTGGACTTACCGATGGGATTGATTTGTGCATACAAAATCCATAATCATAATTTATAGTGTATTTCAGCTGAGATTGATTCTGCATGTCCCTATGTAGGTCTTAAGCGTGCTTGATTTTTGACTCTGTTGACACATTCCTCATAGATTGTTCTCTTTGTAGGGATTCATGTACTATATCACTTCAATGAGATGACTGATACACTCAGACTGTGTCGTCCACATACGATGTTGATTAGGAACATCCCATTCCAGAGGTGTAGCTGTCGGACATAACACAAAGTTATACAAAGAGAATTTCTTGATGAACAAGAACTGCAACGTCTTTGTTACCAAGTGCATACATATATATAGATGTATCTATCTCTATCCCTCCAGGATATCACCCTCCTCAACCCCCTCCACAAAACTCCCAAACCGCAAAGACCTTCAAAATGAACGGTCTAGTCTTCAACCGAGGCCTCACCCCAAAAGCCGTGGTCCCCATCATCTGCGAAGTGCTCGACAACAGCCTCATCCCTAATGTCCTAGTCGGCGACGCCATGCTCGGGATCATGGGCGCGCCCATCTTCCCACGATGTCTCCAATTCATCGTGCCCGACGAGCACATCGACGCAGCGATCAAAGTGCTCGAATCAGCCGGTTTTCCACGATGCAACGACCTCAACGGATGTCGACGCTACTCGACGCATTTCCCGCTCGCCCCAGCGCACTTCCATCTCTGGGACGACGAAGATGCCGGCACGACGGACCCGGGGAAACTGTGCATCTTCCCGAAATCCGAAATGCTCTGGTCCTTCCCTAGCTTTCCCTTCTACGTGTCCGATACCGACGATCCCTATTTCATGACCATCACGGACGAAAGGCTCCCTGACCAGCCGAACGAAAAGGAGCTATTCGGTCGCTATCCCGCCGATACATATCCGGTTCGAATCCCCGTACCTATCAAGGCCTGCGAAGCAGCAATGCTCCTCTACTGTCGCGATCAAGAACTGAAGCTGAACAACGCAGCCTGGGAAGTCTGGCTGACCAAGCTAGGCCAGTACGTCTCTCAGACGGATCTGTACCAAATCGGCCGAACGATCGACAAAGACGGGAAAGAAGAATGCCCATACGCGGGGTTCTGGAACGAAGTGAAGGGGTCTCAGAACCGATACTGGCCCAAGTATCTGTGGAAACTTCGCATTAAAATCTTACAGCGGCGGGGAGAACCTATCCTGCCGGAACTTCAGTGGCCTGGACTTCCTGGGGAGGATAAGGAGAAGGAGGAACGGAAAGAGGCCGAGGCTCGACTAAGTCCTTTGAGGAAGTTCTTCGCGTTTGATCGGTGTATTATGTGATGGGTTGGAGAATCTTGCTCCGGGGAGCTGGAGAGGTGAATAATTATAATGTCAATAAAGGACTTTTTTCTTTTCTTTTTGGTTCATATTTTTAATCATTGTAAGCAGTGTATTGAAAGTAAAATATTTTATCAGACTCAGGTGTAATGTCAAGTGTACGATTGACTGGGTGGGGTTCTGAGACGATAGGACGGGCTTGTTGCGCGGTGCAAGTTCGCAGCGTATGATCTACTGGTCATTGCGAGAGGATGTAGCATCAAGGACGATTTTAAACAATTGCATAGATGGTGGGAGGTACTGACTAAATTTCTACGAATCTCTAGACAGAGTTGAAGATTGCATGCGCTTATGGACTTTTTGTCCAGTTAGGTGTTAGCTACGGAAGATTAATTGTTTCCCTCTTCTTTTCATTTTGCTCAAATGTAACGGTCCTAATGATTAATGTTTGATAGGGATATTATTGAAGGCATAAACGCCTCACAAATGAAACGATTCGCCGCAAGCAGCATAATGAATCAACGAAGAGAACTCCCATCTCTTCACAACACTCAGCTCAAATTCACCAGCAAGACTTTTGTTTGGTTCCCCAGCCCCATCAACAAGTCAGACAGACAATCTATATCGAAGCGATGATATATATATACATGTCGAGAATAAGAAAAAACAAACCAGTCTGATCCAATCTCTAATTGAAGACAACCGTCTTGTGACCGTTCAGCACGACGCGACGCTCAGTAACATACTTAACGGCGGTGGCCAGCACGTTGCTCTCGACGTTAGAGCCAGCATGAGTCAACTCCTTGGGGCTCATGGCGTGGTTGACGCGCACAACGTTCTGCTCGATGATAGGGCCCTCGTCGAGATCGCTGGTGACGAAGTGGGCCGTAGCGCCGATGATCTTGACGCCACGGTCGTAGGCCTGGTGGTAAGGCTTGGCGCCCTTGAAGGAGGGCAAGAAAGAGTGATGGATGTTGATGATGCGACCGGACATAGCCTCGCAGAGCGTCGGCGACAAGACCTGCATGTAGCGCGCCAGGACCACCAGATCAACGTTATGCGCACGGATGAGCTCCAGAATCTGAGCCTCTTGCTGGGGCTTGGTGTCGGCGGTGACGGGAAGGTGGACGAAGGGGATGTTGTAGGTAGCGGCGAGAGTGGAGAAGTCGGGGTGGTTGGAGACGATGAGAGGGATCTCAATGGCCAGCTGGCCGGTGGATTGGCGGAAGAGGAGGTCGTTAAGGCAGTGGCCGATCTTAGAGACCATGATCAGCACGCGGGGCTTCTGGGTGGCGGGCACGAGCTGGAAGTCCATGGACAGGGACTCGGCGGTGGAGGAGAAGGCGGCGCGCAGGTCCTCGACCGTCTTTCCGGGGGTCTCGGCGGCGAAGTGGACGCGCATGAAGAATCGCTTGGAGGAGGGGTCACCGAATTGCGATGAGTCGATGATGTTGAGGTTGTTCTCGACCAGGTAGGCGGTCACGGCGTGGACAATTCCCGGCCGGTCGGGGCAAGAGAGGGTGAGAATGAAGCTGGACATGATGATTGCAGATGTTGAATCCAGACCTGGATGTTGAATTGGAGCGAATTGGCTTAGTGGGGGGGGGGGGGTATGATGGAAAGGAGAAAGAGAGAGAGGCGAAAGAAAGCGAAGAATAATTTGGCGCAAAAAGCCCCGCCGAATGCGGCCCGCTGACTAATGTGGGGCTGATTGATTAGATTAGGGTATCTTATCTAGGGTTTCTGCACGGCCGTTTGTTCTGCCGTTCCGGGGGGGCATCTCCAGTCCCAGTACAATGCAGGCAGTTACTTAGTACTTACATCCTGGCAGAGGCAGATGAACTTGCCGATCCTGGACACGGAGAAAGGTCCCTGAGTCCTGGTGACACAGCAGGCCATCAGCCAACGCCATCGTCCGACTTCCCCTCATTCTTCTATTGCCTAATCCGGGCATCCGGGGCGCCACAGCAATCTATTAGATTGGGCTTATGAGAATAGCCGAATCAGCAGGGGTTCGCCCCGGTTTGCGATCGTGAACATGCAGTTACCAGGGAGTTGTACCCAAGCGAGGTCGCCACGGCATCACGTTGTCGGCATTGTCCATGCACGTGGTTCTCCCCCACCTTTCGCCACGGTGTCAGCAGCTCTGCAGAAACATTACGTGCATTTAGCCGGCCAGCTGCCTATTGCGATACGGCATGAAGAGCTGACAGTCTTGGGACACAATCTACTTCGGTTCTGGCTCATGGTAGGCACTTTCCTGCCAACGCGGGGACATGTCTCCGTGGTGAATTCGCACAGCTATCGTGACGGCATACGGACCGCGAAGCCGTTGACGGAGCTCCAGATACAAAGACCGTCAAGAAGAGGTGAAATAAAAGTGCTGGATGAGAAAGTTATAAAAGCCCTCGTTTCTCGACGATTTCGGTCCTTCCATTCCTCAACCACCACGCTCAATCGTCATTCACACAATGGCATTCTCCTTCCAATTCTACAAGGCTGCTCTCCTGCTGGGCTCTATCCTGGGCTCCGTCCAGGCCCAGAAAGTCGGCACCCAGCAGACAGAGACTCATCCGTCCCTGACCTGGCAGACCTGCACCAGCAGTGGCAGCTGCACCACCAACAATGGCAAGGTTGTCATCGACGCCAATTGGCGATGGGTGCACACCGTTGACGGCTACACCAACTGCTACACTGGCAACAAGTGGGACACGTCCATCTGCTCCACCAATGCCGAATGCGCGACGAAGTGCGCCGTCGACGGTGCCAACTACCAGTCGACATACGGCATCACCACCAGCGGTGACTCGCTGCGTCTGAACTTCGTTACCGCGAGCCAGCAGAAGAACATCGGCTCTCGTCTCTACCTCATGAAGGACGACAACACCTACGAGATGCTCAAGCTCCTCAACCAGGAGATTACCTTCGACGTGGACGTCTCCGCGCTGCCCTGCGGTCTGAACGGCGCCGTCTACCTCGTCAACATGGACGCCGACGGTGGCAAGGCCAAATATTCTACCAACGAGGCCGGCGCCAAGTACGGAACCGGATACTGCGACTCGCAATGTCCCCGCGATCTCAAGTTCATCAACGGTCAAGCCAACATGGAGGGCTGGGTCGGCTCAGCCAACGACGCCAACTCGGGCGTTGGTAACAAAGGCTCCTGTTGCGCGGAGATGGACCTCTGGGAGGCCAACAAGATCTCCACCGCATTCACCCCCCATCCGTGCGATAACCCGGGTCAGACCATCTGCACGGGCGACGCCTGCGGTGGCACGTACAGCTCCCAGCGATACGCGGGTACCTGCGATCCGGACGGCTGCGACTTCAACTCGTACCGACAGGGCAACAAGACCTTCTTCGGGCCCGGGATGACCGTCGACACCAACAGCAAGGTGACGGTGGTAACGCAGTTCGTGACCAACACGGGCACCGCGTCCGGCACGCTCTCCGAGATCCGGCGATTCTACGTGCAGAACGGCAAAGTGATCCCGAACTCGCAGTCCACCTGGTCCGGCGTGACCGGCAACTCGATCACGAGCAGCTACTGCTCCGCGCAGAAGTCGCTCTTCAAGGACGAGGACTCGTTCGAGCAGCACGGCGGCCTGGAAGGCATGAGTGCCGGATTGGCACAGGGCATGGTCCTCGTGCTGAGTCTGTGGGACGACCACAACTCGAACATGCTCTGGCTGGACAGCAACTACCCGACCGACTCGGCGTCGACGACCCCCGGCGTGGCCCGCGGTTCCTGCGACATCTCGTCCGGAGACCCCGCCGACGTCGAGGCCAACCACCCCGACGCCTACGTCGTCTACTCTAACATCAAGGTCGGTCCTCTGGGCTCAACTTTCAACAGCGGCTCCAACCCTGGCACCGGCACCACGACCACCACCTCGCGGGCCACCACCACGACCACCAGCAGCGGAGGCAGCCAGACCGGCGTGGCTCAGCACTACGAGCAGTGCGGCGGTGGCTCTTGGACTGGAGCCACCAAGTGTGCCAGCCCGTACACATGCACGAAGGTGAACGACTGGTACTCTCAGTGTCTGTAGAGTAGAGGTGGCCAGAGGGGAGTGGGGGAGGTGGGAAGGACAACAAACCAGGGGAAAGAAAGTCTAGGCAGAAGTGGCAAGAATGAACAGTTCGCTTGGCTTTGTTTAGTTTCCTAGGTAGTCAGTCAATCAATGAAACATTCGCTTTCACTAGTTACTCACAAGTTCAACCTCGGCTCATATATCCCCGAAGAGCAGTAGCCTTTAAGACCTGTAGTCGACCCCCGTGACTAAGTTTTAGTCTCTGACTCTCTAGTTCCTAACCCTGAATTAGTGCTTCGGTTCTAATAAACCAGCAGCTCCCACTCGTCAAGCGCAAACCCCAAGCTCAACTTAACTAGCTCAATCGCCTAATCATCCCCCACCTCTTTCCCAGACCAGATCACTCCCTTCATTGGTGCAACCCTGCAGAATCAACTCCCTAGCGTCTCTAGCTCCCTGTTAGTGCTGACCTCCGACCACCCCGACTAGCTGCGCATGGCCTGATGAACGGCGAACGGTGAACCCCTGCAGCAAGTTCAGAGTCTAGAGTCCAGACGCCTCCCTGTCCGTCATATGGACGGATTATTCCCCGACTAAACACCGCCACAGGTGCGCACATTTCTGCCTGTCTGGGTAAGGCAACTCTTTGCCGACACACACCTTGCATGCATACAACAATCCCAGTCCGGCACTAGGGTAGACATTGATTTCATTTTTCTTTTTCTCCACGCGATCTTCCAAGACGCGGGGGGGGAAAGAGACCAGCTCCTTTGCCGATCCGGAAACCCCCGGATCATCGCATTGTCCGTGCGTTGCGCAATATTGCCCTAGTTCTAGGTAGGCATGGTAATCATGCCACCCATGCGGTCACTGCTGCCTGTCCTGCACTGCCGTAACTTAAATGAAGTGAACTGCCGTGACGAATTTGTCTCCGTTCTCTTTTGGGTTGGAATGAGTTGCTTGGATCTGGGAATTGCGGTCCGAAGGGCCGTTGTAGATATGGTTTCTGGGATTAGTGGTGAGCTTCGTCAATGGACTCTGAGCTTGGGGTGATGTAGAATTGCTGTATATAAAGCTGCATTTTCATCTCGTTTGGAAGAATGTTATGTTAGTACCTTGAGATCAATTAGTCTTGTGTCGGGCCACACAATCTTCACAATGAAGCTCATTTCCCTTCTCTCGCTCCTCCCTCTCGTCTTCGCGGCGCCGAATAAACGCGCCTCCGGATTCGTCTGTGAGTTCTTTCCCAACCATTCAATATTTAGAATTACCTTCTAACAGAGAGAAGGGTTCGGATCAAACGAAGCTGGCGCAGAATTCGGCCAGAACAATATCCCCGGCGTTCTGGGAACCGATTACATCTGGCCGGATCTGTCGACCATCCGCACGCTGCACGATGCGGGCATGAACATCTTCCGCGTTGCTTTCATGATGGAGAGGTTGATTCCGGGACAGTTGACTGGAACTCCGGATGCAAAGTATCTGAGTGATTTGAAAGCCGTGGGTCGTTCCATTCATAGAAATGAGTCGAAGTCCAACTGATAGTGTCCATGCAGACAGTCAAAGGAATCACAGACTTAGGTGACTATGCGATTATCGATCCGCATAACTTCGGACGATAGTAAGTCGATCATTTTCTTGGCTCTCAGTAGACTTTTCCTACCGACAACTCGAAGCTAACACTTCCATAGCTACGGCAACGTCATCTCCTCGACCTCCGACTTCGCTGCCTTCTGGACAACTGTGGCCAAGGAATTCGTCAACAACGACAAAGTCATCTTCGACACCAGTATGTCTTACCTTCCCTTCCCTTCTCTCTCCTCCTGATATACATAGAGCATGCTAACCCCATAGACAACGAATACCACACCATGGACCAAACGCTCGTCCTAAACCTCAACCAAGCCGCCATCGACGCCATCCGCGCCACCGGCGCAAAAAGCCAATATATAATGGTGGAAGGCAACTCCTGGTCCGGCGCATGGACCTGGGTCAACGTAAACGACAATCTGAAGGCGCTGACAGACCCCAACGACAAAATCGTATACCAGATGCACCAGTACCTCGACTCGGATGGATCGGGAACGTCCGAGTCGTGCGTCAGCTCCACGATCGGGCAAGAGCGAGTCGCGGCCGCCACGGCCTGGCTAAAAGCCAACGGCAAGAAGGCGTTCCTGGGGGAATTCGCAGGCGGCGCGAATAGCGTCTGTCAGACCGCCGTGCAGGGCATGTTAAACTATATGAGTCAGAACACGGACGTGTGGTTGGGCGCGTCGTGGTGGGCCGCTGGGCCGTGGTGGGGTAACTATATCTTCAACATGGAGCCGAGTAGTGGGACGGGGTATACGAATTATTTGAGCCTGTTGAAGCCGTTCTTTGTGGGTGGTACTGGGGGTACGACGACATCGGCGACCAGGACCACCACTAGCGCCACCACTACCAGAACAAGCACCGCGACGACTGCGACTTCGACGGCCGTGGCGCAGCGGTATGAGCAGTGTGGAGGGAACAATTGGACCGGGCCGACGGTCTGTGCGAGCCCGTATAGCTGTCAGAAGGTGAACGATTGGTACTCGCAGTGCGTGTAGGAGCGGGTATGGGTTTGGTATGCGATGGTTTTCATAGCAGTTCTTGTGAAAGCCGACATAATTCAGGCAATGAATTTGATTCAATCATCATCATGGATTCAGTCGCAACGTACCAGTAGGACCATTCAGATCTCGCATTCCAAATGCCATTTATGCGCGTACCTGAAACCCAGCCTATCGCAGTCTCCGCTGCACACTTTGCTTTTTTCTTGCTTCTGCTAAGCGCCCAGGGTCATTCAGGTGCAGACTCAGCCTCGACTCCCTCAGCCAGCTGGCATGTTCTCCCCTATCCATGAATTGTCAAAAGGGTTCCCTTCTGCATTATTTCCAGCACAAACAACTCCAGTTCGACTATTGGGCAATATTTCCCACCAACACCATATCGACTCACCGTAGCCAACACACTTCCGCCCGCAGTATGAGTGTCATCGGCAAAATCCAAGGGGCTCTAACCAGCCTATCAAATGAAAATGTGCTTGCATTAGCGAACCTGAATTTCGACTTCTCGCTATTTAAAATGGAACCGCCGCCCGAGTTCACGGGGCTCGGGAACGCATTATCCGCCCGTCGCAAGGAGGACGCAGAAGATGGCTTATATCATCGGATTGCGCGGCGACTAGGTGCGCTTTTCGAGGACGTCATTCCGTCGACCCCCGAATTAATCCGTGCTTATGGCAAACGAGTGTCCGAGGTTTCAGAGGCCCCCGGGATCAATCCCAAGGGGTCAAAGGATGATGGTTTATTTGAGAACATGGTCGGTGCTGACGGCACATCAATATGGGCGGCTGCGACATCTGGCTCCGGTGCCATCCCCATGCATTTGCTGGCCTGCATGCTTGCTCGCATGTGGAAGTCGGACGAGGCCACTTCAATCTGGGTTGAGATTGTCGAAAAGCGTAAACAGATCATCAAGGAAGGGTGCGATTCAGTGGAGCCCCGGCACTGGGCTTCTCTGCTGGCATCGCAGCAAGAAATCACACGAAAGGACCTGGCGCACTGGGACGCCAGTGCCCGAGCTTGGCTGAATCGAGCAGACGAAGCACGAGCTTATCAGCAGACTCAACTGATGCTCGTTGTCAAGAACCTGGACATCGACGTTAGTAGTGTGAGGGGTACATATGAGAACGTGATGGATGCGTGGACCCTGGCATTGACAACAGTCAACAGCTTAATCAAGGGGATGCCCCAGAGGGGCCACGATGGAGCTGTACTCCTGGGCCTCGCATCCTGGCATCTTTATCCTGCTCTGAATGTCCTCAGCCTCGGTCGTGACTTGATCGATCTTAAAGATAATCTTATGCCCGACGCGGGCATTTTAACCCTTGGTCTCAACGCTGCCAACCCTGGCCCTGGGGAGGGTGTTCGCTGGTCACTCCCCTTAGCACATCTTCGCTTCTATGGCGAGCCGGTCGAGCTAACAGCCACTATCAGTAGAAGCGCGGAGAGGTTGCACATGTCTGATCTTCTTCAGGTCGTTCTTGGCTGTGCTTTGGCCGGCTGGGGTTACTCCACTCCACGAAGAGCCAATCCAATTATACAGATCCTGGCCGAGATGTGGACCTTCCTCGTCCGAGGGAAAGCCCTGATCTTGAAGGACATGAATTCATGTTTCGAGAGGATAGCCCATTTGCAGGATGAAGAGAGACTGGAAACGGATAAGGAAGTCATCGATGCCCAAGAGAGGGCGAAACAAGATACAAAACGAAGAATGAAAGTTCTCGACAGCGACGAATTAGACAGGCGTGAACCACTGTCGGAGCCTATCTACACCGAAAGACGTAAAATGCTAAAGGAGGAGATCAACGGCCTAGAAGAACAAATCGACCACGATCGCGCAGCTCTATTGCGCTTGGAAGAAATTCTAGATGAGTACAACCCGACTTGGCCGATACTTCTGGCGCGAACTGCCTATGAATTCACTTGCGCGGAAGGTGTTAAAAGAGATCAGTATGAGATGCTTCAAGCACTGGGAACCAGGCAATCTGGATTTCTTGGGCCGCCCTCACAGGAAGCGCGGCCTGTATTCGGCCTCACGGATGAGAGGGTCATTTCTCTGATATCCAACAATCTGGAGGAGCAGATTGAGCTTTTCCGGGACCTGAGCAAGCTCCTTGCGATCCCCAATCAACTCATAATCAAGTTCGCCCTCGCAGACGAGTTTCCAGGTTATCTCAGGACTCATTCCAGTACTTGTGCGTTGGCCACTGCTACTGTCTCAAACAAACGAGACTACAATGGAAACATCCTAGGCGTGCCGTGTAGATGGATTGCTCTTGAGAAGGACATTGACACTGCAAGCCGGCAGGGGCTAGAAGAGGCATGGATTAGCTGGCGAACTCAACTGGAAGTCCGAGATGTTTTTGACCCAATCAGCCAGAGAATTTCGACCTCCCGTACCGAGTACGGCTCTGGGTTTACTTGGCTTAAAGCGCAACCAGATTTGGCGCAAGAATCTCCCTGGATGTCCGAGTCCGATACTCTGTCTGACGATGCGGGGACATTATTTCATCCTCTCTGCGGGGACCCCGAATACGCTGCGCTATATTTTGCAGGAGAGTATCCCAGGGCCCCTGGGAAGGACATCGAGGCCGCGCGAGCAATGAGTCTATCCCTTGCTTTCAAGACCGACAGAGTAAGCATCGTACGACTCCTGGCCCTTTTGAATCAGGTTAGCCTGCCATATGATCATCCACACAGCCAGGCTATCAGGGGCGTTTGCGCTGCTGCCAAGATATATCAAAATATACCATCTGCGAAGCTGTCCCTCCGGTCTTTATCACTGCCTCTCCATGAAGCAGCCTGGATCCCACGTCCTGAGCCTCAGGATACCTCTCAACAATCTCCACGTTATTATCAACCCTATCATGATGGTGGAGTGAATTGGGACAACGAGGATTTTGACCTCCAGTATCCCGATCCATACAGCCTGCCGCTTTTTGACACAGCAGATCCTCACAGCGAAGGACTTATTCTGAGTAATCTACGTCTTCTGGATTTCTCCAGAGGACGATTGAAGCAGAGACTAACACTTCCAAAAGAGGGCGAAGAGTTTTGGACGCAGTGGAAGGCGCCGGAGTTAGATCGTTCGCACGCTTTCGCATGCATAGTATACTTCGAATCGGGGTCGCACAACCATGATCCTGCAGGCTACAAAAGTGTGATGGCGGTTTCTTGTGGCGATTCAATATATGCCGCTGCGTCACTTTTCTCCGATCCGTACACCGTGTCTAAGAACTTCCTAATCAAGAGACTCATCGGAAATATCGGGCATCCAGGAATTGTCTTGCTCGTTCCCCCAGCTTGTCCGATGGTCCGTCCGTCCAACATATGCGATCCCTTCTCGGTCAGACATGCCGCATTTGACGGTCGCCTGATGGACAAATTCCCGAAGACTCAACTAGAGCTATCTTTTACCGGGTACTCCGAGTCCATTCGCAGCGAGGACCGCGGGGCTTGTGACACCACCGTCTATGTTCTGGAGGCGCAAGTCCGAGTGTACGACGGCGGGAGCTGGGTAGGCGACCTAGATGTCCTCGCAGCCCTGGACAGTCCTATCTTGAAGCGACCCTTCTGCCACTGCAAGCAGAATCCATCGCCTAGACCCGCTGATCCCCATAATCCCGTCGTGCCACTCTCCGATGACGGGGATGCGCCAACGTGGAGCGAGGATTCCACGGTCGAGCTTGCGAGTATCGATCGGTGGGAAGAGCTGCTTCAACCTCCACCGACGCGCGTGGGCATCATTAGAGCACACGGGAACTGGTTGG
This sequence comes from Aspergillus affinis, assembly GCF_023601865.1. Lineage (NCBI taxonomy): Eukaryota > Fungi > Ascomycota > Eurotiomycetes > Eurotiales > Aspergillaceae > Aspergillus > Aspergillus affinis. The sequence continues at coordinate 178,332 of NW_026515834.1, forward strand.
CGAGGCTGGCGGCAGCGTCGTTGAGCGTGCAAAAAGGGTATCCCACGATGGTTCTGCCTCGAAAGATCTGCTGGACCTGTATGGGCAATGCATCCTCATCTGAACAGAGTTTTCTTATTGGTTAGCCATGCATTTGTAGCGGGTCAACGAAGCAGCTATGAGGACGTAAAATACCTCCTGACGAGGAAGAGGAAGAAGAAAAGAAAAGACAAGAATTGAAGGGTGAGGGAAGGAAGGAACGCCGTTCGTCCTGATTAGGAAGGAGCCACCCGCGAGGCGGGTGTGTAACTTACATATACAGTGGTTGTAATATACACGCGTCTAGCGAGGGAGATCCACCCCAGTATTGTAAATTACGTGAAATTTATTTACACGGTTCATCCTTATTATCCCGCCATGACCATCTTCTGTACATCATAATAATTAAACATACATATACAATCAGATCGTTCATCTTCAAAGCGTCAAGTTTGCGTCGTTCATCCGATCCGGTAGTTGAAACCCGGCCGCAGCGAAAGGAAAACTGTCCCATAGGGGTAAATCCATGCCATCCCAAGCAGGAAGTGTACTACTCAGCTCGGCCGGATCCATGAGTGACCACATATCCAAGGTTCCATTAGGTATTGTCATATCAGGACTGCCACTTGCAGGGGTCGGGGCATTGTTTCCCGCGTCCGCCTGGTCTCTAGGGTGGTTGAGACTGAAGAGTTTGCTAACATAGGGACTGTTGTTCTGTTGCGCTTGCTGCAGGAGTCGCCGTCTCTGTTCGATGGCATTTCTTAGGAAGGTGAGAATTTCGTAGTAATGAGCCGCTTGCGCGGATTGCTGGGATAGGGTGTGGAGGATCTCAATTGCGCCGTTGAACGCCTCGTCCAAAATTGAGTCCATGTGGTTTTGTGAGAAAATCGAGAATCCTAGGACGAGTGCTGCGGCAAAGACAAAGGCTCTGGATACCCGGTAGTTAGTTTGGTCCTCGCAATCGCACTAACGTGGACACTCACTTCAGGATACACATGTTTCCTAACAACAACCCCGACTGGTGGACTTCCATGCAGGTTTGGATCATATACAGAGCCGAATCTTTACAGGCACCCGCCAGTCTCGAATGCGCTGGATCCTCCAGGAGTGCTTCCTCCATGGCAACCTCGGAAGGACGTTGGAGTCGGGCCAGCCGAACGCCAAGGACAGATATTAAAAACGGTCTCGTGATGATGATGACGGCAAAGTGATAAGAGCATGCGATATGCAGACACCCTATGATGCGCTCCTGGGCGGCAAACGGCTCGCTATCGATTGGCGGAGGTGTACGCAACGACTCCGGTAAGTTCTCACTCCATCCTTTGAGCTTTCCCAGGAGCGATTCGGCCGTCTCTGCTGACGCTGTTTTGTCGCTATACAGCCGCACGATGATCTCGTCCAGGACCTGTGACATATGAAAGGAGGCCAATAGACTCGCCTCGAGAGAATAATCTTTTTGTCTCGCGTCGAATTGGTTTCCTGGACTTTCCGAGCGTAGGATTGTGGTTGCGGGAGGCCGTCCGAGAATTGAGCTGACCAGGAGGTCCAAAGTGCAAAGACTCATCCATACACGGGCTCTGTGTGAGAAAAGACGGCGTTAGTATTGAATGGGTGTTTCGGGTTCTCTTCGTATCATACCTCCGACGTCTCTCACTTGCTGGAGTCGAATCGGACGAATCGTTCAGGTGAAGCCCTAGCGCCGCGGCGGCACGCGCAGCTATGCCAATGTACATAAACGCTGCGTTCCGACGACAAGCACCGAGCATGTAAAACGACATTAAAAGAAAGACCCGTACAAGCCCCAGGCTTGGGTTTTCTAACATGTTGTCAAATGCACTGCGTTGACCACGTGCGAAGAAAAAGCGCTCGGCCTGGATCGATGCCGAGCTACTCCTATACGACTGAGCACCGATGGCAATCATGATGTCTCTCAGATCCCGGTGGGCTCTGGGGCTATTATTTGAGGATTGCAGTGGTTCACTGAGAACCTCCGACAGCTCTGTATCGGAAAGGATGTGTATGAACCCGCTCGTCTTGGCACGAATACCGTCAGCTACGTTTCACCGGTCGCCGTTGTCCGAAGTTCACGTTCATGAGACTTACAGCAATGTGGTAATTCGCTATAAACGCCGTCTGTTGATCAACATCCACGTCCCCGATTGACACCGGGATATCCCGTGGTGTCTCAGTCTCAAGCATATCCTCACTCCTGACATTGTGTGAGAATTGCGACGGTCCGATGTATTGGGTGACGGTATCACGAAGTAGTTGCAAAAAGGATAGCGAGGCAGCCTTGCCAATGAAAACTAAGCCAATATGTTAATCGACGAGGAGGTCTCCAGTTACGTATCCGATGTCCATACCTCGTTCTCCTTGAAGATTTCGCAACATCCGCGGGTGAGTCCTGTGCGGTGCTTCCGGGGAGCCAGGATCTGCGACGGTATCCGTGGATTCCTGAGGTGTAACATGGCGATCAGGACGAGGCGCATCAGCCGAATGATTCAAATCAGTAGCAGCCATAGACCTGGCACCGCTCGACTCCGAGACCGAGACCGTGGTGGAACTCAATCCACCCCGGTTGTCTCGCGACAGACGAGGCAATGCATGTCGGTCCTTTCGTTTACACGGGGTGCAAGTATCGGCTCTGTCGTTTTTGATGCACGCCACGCAAGGAAATGAACCGCTACATCGCTTTTTGGTTACGCGGCAGGCGAGACAGGCCTCGTATGCGCGCAGGCGGTTAGCGGGTGACACCTTGGGCCGAGGCATCTCGACCGGCGCGGACCCGCCACGATCTTCCCGGCTCAAGAATGATAGAAACGGCAGGGCGGGTGGTGATTGGTAGGTTGCATAAACATTCTGGGGCAGCAAGGAAGCAAGGAGGCCGGCTAGTTGGCATCACATCATTTTGTCTCCTCGAGGTGCAGATGCGGAGAGGTCGATCGCTGCGTCGATCGCCTTGCTGATTGGCTCCGGATCGTTTGGTTATCCTCGGGCCTCGTGACTGGGTGATGCCTGAGGCGTCGATTCTCGTGGCCTCTGGCTGCCTTGGGCAACCCTTTTTTTTCTCCTCGTTCTTCACGTGTGGCTTGGTTATATTTGTTAACTTGTATGAGATTGAAGTAGAAACTCTCATAGTTATCATAAAGGGCTGTTGTGAATGTATTGGTGCATAATCTGAAAGCATCAAAGATATATTTTGTGATACCCGCAATAGTTCAATACAAACATTAGCACTGCATTTGGCTTGCATTTAGTTTACCTCCACCAACACTGAAACCATGACCTTTGAGACAAATTAGAGATTCAATAGCTTCAATAGATATTAGAGGAACATTTTCTTATCCCAGATACCCAATTTCCATGTTGGTATACTGTCATTGAGAACGCTTTTTAGAGTACCTGTGTGCATAATGATGATTAATTCATAGTTCTATAAGCAAAAGGAAGACGCAGATGTGGATACACTTCTTTCTTTTGGCCGAGTGGTAAATATCCATAATCGGATATTTTTTTCTGGCCTAGGTTCGAAACTGGCTTGGGCTGTACAGTCTTTACTATGGGAAAACCCGGAGCTTCCTTTTTTGTCTGTTGCCCCTTTGCCTTAGCAAAAGGGACCAAGCGCAGGCAGATCTGTAGCAGACCTTGTTCAGACTCATAGCAAAGCCCCTGAAATAGTGAACCCAATGCGTGGTCGCAGAATTAAACTACTCTTATCTTTTTTGCTTAAGACAGCCGGGGGATATGCAACTTTACGCTGTTAGGCAGGATCGAAATACACTACAAATCACGATAAAATTCACCAAATAGACTCATGGATCTTATTAATTGTATAGATCAATGATCGCAAAGTCAGGAATCAAGGGAAATCCTGAGCTGGTCTGCTGAACGACAGTAACCTCCGTATGTACTCTGGACTCCGTTCAGTCGGCAAGCCGAGATAGTCGGGCCGAGCTGACTTGGTCGCAATTCCTGCCTGAGGTTGTCCGCACGAGAAAAAACTTCGAAGTCTAAACCGCACGCCCGGTGTACTCGGAACTCGGCCCTCTCGAATCCCACCAGTCAAGCCATTCACCCAATGGCAAGCAAGCAATTGGATAACAGAAACTGTCCGGTGAAGAAAACTCGAGCGGAAGCCTTGGCCAGACCGGCTCACGACCACGAGCGACCCAGCCACCTTCACCGGGGGACCCGCTGGGCAGACAAACCAGACAAACACAGGTGACCTCGCTTGTGGCTAGCGCGGTCGGCACCCACCACGGCGCAGATATAAATACCCCCGAATCCCCCTTCCTTATGAAAATCAAGCGACTCTACGTTAGTTCCCCCCCTCCCTACCTTGGGGATCATCCTCCGATTCTCAAGGAAAACAACAAGAAATCATCTTGCTAACCTTCCTCTCTCCAACAGTTCAAAGAATCACTTTAGAGTAGACGTCTCATACTGAGCTCTTCTAAAGAGCCACAGAATCTCCACCCTTGCTGATGACTGCTAAGTCCTCGATGCCCTAAAGTGAAGCCTTTTTACTCCCGCCTCGACTGCGCACTTCTCGCCCTGTTACGAACTATCGCAAGATGGTCTTGTTTCGGGTCTGGGTGCGTTGGTCCAGGGAGTGGTGATGATCTTGACCTTTTCTCGATGTCGGACTTCGGTCGGTCGGATTTGGTGGGTGTCAAGGAGGTCTGAAAGGTGTCTCCCCTCTTTCACTTTTATGTCGGTGATAGTTTGGGAATTTGGAATTTGCTCTACCGTTGCTTGATACCCCTCTTTGATTTTTTCTGTCGCGCATAATAATACAAATCATTTTCTTTTGAAATCATCTTCATCGGAGTAGTTCTTTGTTCCTCGTATTGTAGAAGAGGTAGCGGTCTAGCCTGGTTGACATTGTTCTGCAAATGGTGCCGCGCTCTCAGAAAATCTGCGTTGATCATTAACATTATTCCGATGCAAAAGGTTCTGTCTCAACTTTTGGGTGTCACGTGGTCGTGATGATCCTTCATCGATCGCTATCCTGTCCCTCGCCCGTACGGCGAGACCCTGTATCCTATTCTCCAACACCTACATTGCTGAATCGACCAAGTCATCTTAATCTATCGCACCGCGGTGGGCATTTGGATTCTCGTACGGAGGAGTCATCGGGTATCATGATAATATCTAATCGTGTCTGGTATATTGCATTCATTATCTCATCTCTTCACTTCGCCTCTGCACTCGCCCTGCCCTCCGCTGCACCGGCATTTCCGCTTCCTCCAGCTCCTCCGCTCCCTCCGCCTCCGCCTTTCGAACCGCTCTTGTTCTTGCCTCGACCGCCTCGGGATCCGCGAGACGATCCGGTGTTCCCTTCTGCCTTTCCACCACCACCACCACCACCACTACCGCGATTGTTGTTGTTGCTGCTGGTGCCACCGCCGCCTCCGTTGGCGGCAGGTTGTGTCTCCGAGCGATTCTTGCCACGGCCCTTCTCGCCTCCGGGGTTGGCCTTGCGTTCCAGCACGACAACCTGACTTTGCGCCACGGTGACCGGGCTGGCCGCGATGGCTTTCTGAAGTCCATCGGACTCGGCAAAGTCAATGTACCCGAAGCCCTTCTTCTTGTCAATCTCGACCTTCAAGATCTTGCCGAACGGGGAGAACGCGGTGTCGAGTAACGTTTCAGTGACGCCCTGCGATGGGTTTGCATGTTTCAGGAAGGCCTGAGTGGCGGTCACAGTCGTAGGCGGGGCTGCTTGCTTTCCTTTCGTAGATCTCGACGACTTGCCCTGCGACGGGGCAGCGGCCGGTGTCTTTGTTTCGGCTTGATTCTGAGAGGAGGACGGTTCGGTGGCTTGTGCGTCCTGACCTCTACCTTTTGCATTTTGAGATGATGATCCCTTGGGCGGCTTCGTAGACGTATCCTTCTTGCCAGTTTCCGAGACCTGCTCTGCCTTGGGCGTATCGGACTCGGCGGCCGCAGCAGCAGCAGCAGCAGCCGCGGCGGCAGCCTTCCCCCCTCTGCGACGTCCACCTGACGGAGCCAGACCTAGATCACGCTGCAGGATCTTGGCCGCCGCAGCGACAGTTCCACGTTCTCTCTTGCGCTCAGAGGTAGGAGCCGACTGGCTAGAATCCCTGGGAGAATTCTGCGCCCCGGTCGACTTTCCACTTTGTTTGGAGACACTGGCGGCTTGTTTGGTAGCCGCCTTGACAGCCTCCTTGGTTGCCTTGTCGGATTTAGGCCTCTTCTCGCCCTTCTCTGCCGAGCCCGACTGAGAAGTCTCCTTGTCCGGTCGCTGCAGGAGTTTCTTCGCCTGCACCTTCTCTGATTTTCCTTCCTTGTCCGACTTGGAGTGTTTCGACGATTTGTTGGAAGAGTCCTTTGCCTTGTTGGCCTTCTTCTCTCTGATGTACTGCACCAGGGGTGTTATGATGGGCGCATCCTTCTTTTCCTCTCCCTCATTAGTCTCGGCGGGAGGAGGTTTCACGATGGGCTGGGTGAGACTCTCGAGGAAGGCGATAAACTCGGGATCTTGATCGATTGTTCCTTGACGAGCGTCCTTGCGTACACGATTGCCGGGGATCTTCGCGTATGGGGAATACTCGACGGAGGGGGGTCCAATGAGGACAGGATCATTGGAGGTACTGCGAGCATCGATGAAAGAAGTCTGTCGGACCTTGGTGGAGAGAGGAATGATGTGATCGCTTGAATTCAGGTGAATGTAGGCGCGCGAAGGCCGAGAGGGTTTAGCCGGGCTGATAACGAGTTAGACAATGGCCGACCGGGACGTTCATCGAACAATGTCACTACTCACTCTTTAGAAACCTTGCCGGGCTTATACTGGAACCAACCCACCTTGCCAGCGCCGGGCTTCCATTCAGGCCCAACTGCGGATTCGAATTCCGCCTGAGTCAAGCCGGGAGGGAGTCGTCTGACGAGCAATTTGAGTCGAGGCGCTGCTGGTTTTGGAGGCTTCTTGGGAGCAGTGGGACCGTTCTTTTGCGTGGCTGCTACAGGAATCTGGAGGACACCTCCAGTGGACTTGCCAGCGGGTGTCTGCGCCATGGTGGGTTGGGCGTACGGAAAGAGTCGATGTGTTGGGCGGGAGGCTGAGAAATGAAAATGAAAGAGGGACGGGGAATGATCAGGGCTCACAATGAGCAGATGTTAAGACATGTGGTCGTTTCGCAAATCACGTCAGATTCCGTCAATTCACCCGTAGAGGTATGAATGTGAGTAGGTCGACGACGGACGGCGAAGAGATGAAGCCGCGGAATGAGGGACTACGGCGGGGCAGGGCGGCCACACACGCCACCGGCGCATCGCCAACAAATGCTCTGCGGGGAAGGTCGCTGTAATCCTCCTCCAGATACCCCCGTCCTTGATCTGGACTCCCCGAAACCACCCCCTTACAGCCTCCCCTGACTGTCCTATACATTACCCTAGTCACTATTTCCTTTCAAATTCCATCCCTCACTCGTCGTCCAATCTCTTGATCCCGTCGGGCTTGTGTGAAGATGGTGGACAGCAAGGTCCCTCAACCAGGGCCGGCCAAGTTGAAGCGCAATGCCGGCCCCGACGAATGGCTCGAGGCCGCGAAAGACTGCAAATACCTATCGGAGCCCCATATGAAACAGCTGTGTGAGATGGTGAAGGAGTTCATGATGGAAGGTAAGATCTGGTAGATGGAACACCCGACCGACCACCGGGCTGACACTGCGGACTACACCAGAATCGAACATTCAGCCCGTCTCCACGCCCGTCACCGTCTGCGGAGATATCCACGGCCAATTCTACGACCTCCTAGAACTCTTCCGAGTCTCGGGCGGCATGCCCGACCAATCGGACGTCGAGCCCCCAAAGACATCGCCATCCGTTATCACCTCCGACGACCTCGAACCGCCGTCGACCATCTCGGACCCCAAGCTGCGGAAGAAACTAAGGAAGTCGGGAGGTGCTTCGGAGGATGTGGCCGATGATTCTTCGAATGCGAGTCGCGAGCGATCCTCGAGTGCCGGATCGTCGGACATCTCAGTCAACCGGAATTTCGTCTTTCTGGGTGACTACGTCGATCGAGGATATTTCAGTTTGGAGACCTTGACTTTGTTATTATGCTTGAAGGCGAAGTTGGTGTGCCGTTTCCCCATACGAACGACCCCAGATCTGACAGCGAAATTAGGTTCCCCGATCGAGTAACGCTGGTGCGCGGCAACCACGAATCGCGCCAAATCACCCAAGTGTATGGGTTCTACGAGGAGTGCTTCCAGAAATACGGTAATGCATCCGTGTGGAAGGCCTGTTGTCAGGTGTTCGACTTTATGACGCTCGGCGCTATCATTGATGGTAGGGTGCTATGTGTGCACGGCGGACTGAGTCCGGAGATCCGAACATTGGACCAAGTGCGAGTGGTCGCGCGGGCCCAAGAGATCCCCCACGAAGGTGCATTCTGTGACCTGGTGTGGTCCGACCCCGACGACGTCGAAACGTGGGCTGTCAGCCCCAGAGGAGCCGGTAAGACATGCATCCCTTAGATGCCGCCATACCGATACTGACAGAAGTCTAGGATGGCTATTCGGAGACAAGGTGGCCGATGAGTTTTGCCACGTCAACGATCTAACACTGATCGCGCGAGCCCACCAGCTGGTAAACGAGGGATACAAGTACCACTTTGCCAACCAGAACGTGGTCACCGTGTGGAGCGCCCCGAACTACTGCTACCGATGCGGCAACCTGGCGTCCGTATGCGAGATCGGCGAGGACCTACGACCGACGTTCAAACTCTTCAGCGCGGTCAGCGACGACCAACGACACGTTCCGACGTCGCGGCCGGGCCGCAGCGAGTACTTCTTGTAAAAAAGGGACAATTCGTTTCCTTGCATGGTTGTCTTCTCACTCGGCGCGTTCGTGGCCAGACTGTAACTCACGAGGGGGATGATATGCACCGGCGCTGGCGTTCGGGAGTAAATATGGATATGGGCGATACTCTTCGGTTTATGGGGGGTGATGACCATTCTATATAACGATTTTAGAGTCCAATAATGATTTGCGTTGATGCCATAATTGCTCCCTTGCCTACGTTCCAGACTGTCATCTAGTTAATTGTAAAGCTGGAAAAAGGAAATACTCAAACTCACCCCGGAAAAAGTGTTAAGCGCCTCTCCACCTGCAGAGTCCCTTCCCCGTGGGATTTGGTCCTGAGGCGACCCAGAAGGAACACCCGGAGTCGATCCCGGACGGACCAGACAAACCGACCCTGGAATCGATTCCGGAGCCCTTCGGGATTCACTCCGGAGCCCTCATACATCCCCAGCTCTCCACACTTCCTACTTACTTCCTCCATTCCTTCCCTTCCTCTAACATCCTCCCACCATAAACCAACCACCAAAACAAAAGAAGAGAAGATAAGCAAAACAGAAGAAATGCCCACCCAAACCCCCATCCTAATCAGCGGTTCCGGCTCCGCAGGCCTATGCGCGGCAACCTGGCTCGCACGAGCCGGAATCCCCTGCAAAATCCTCGAGCGCCGACCCGGGCCCATGAAAATGGGCCAAGCAGACGGAGTGCAGTGCCGAACGGTAGAGATATTCGAGAGTTTCGGAATCGGCGAGGACCTGCTCCGCGAGGCGTATCATGTGTTGGAGGTAGTGTTTTGGGCGGAGCAAGCCACCAAAGGGACTGGGGGCAGTGCAGATGGAAATGCAAATGCAAGTACCGACAAAGGGAAGATTTACCGGACAGGACGAACGGCAGATATGCAGTCTGGATTGTCGCATCAGCCGCATGTTATTTTGAACCAGGCGCGGATCAACGGGTTGTTGATTGAGGCGATGGAGCGGTTTAATGGACAGCGGGTGGAGTATGGGTGGGAGGTGTTGGATGTGGATGTCACGCAGGAAGGAGAGTATCCGGTGAAAGTGACGGCTCGGAAAGAGGGAGGCGAGACGGAGGTTTTTGAGGCGAAGTATGTTCTTGTATGTGTTTCCTTCTCCTCTAGTCATACATATCTGGTTACGGGAGACAGCGAAGACTAACATGACTATTATGTTGCCCTGTCCAGGCATGCGATGGCGCACATAGCATCGTCCGCAAAGCACTCGGATACAACATGATCGGCGACAGCAGCGACGCCGTCTGGGGCGTGATGGACATGGTACCGCGAACCGACTACCCGGACATCCGCAAGAAATCCAGCATTCGGTCGCGAGCGGGGAACCTGCTCATTATACCTCGAGAAGGCGACAGTGACAACCTGACTCGGTTCTACATCGAGCTTCCGGCCGGGACGAGTGCAAGGGACGTTAAATTGGAAGATCTCCAGACCGCGGCACGCAACATCCTGAGCCAGTATAGTATCGAGTTCACCGAGACCGTGTGGTGGTCTGCGTACGCGATTGGGCAGCGTCACGCGGATCGGTTTCACAAGGACTATCGCGTATTTCTAGCTGGTGATGCGTGCCATACGCATTCGCCGAAGGCAGGACAGGGGATGAATGTGAGTCTCCAGGACGGGTACAACATGGGGTGGAAATTGGCAGCTGTGTTGAAGGGTTTGGCGCCGGCATCGTTGCTGGAGACGTATGTGTTGGAGAGACAGAAGGTGGCGATCGATCTGATCAATTTCGACCGGTATTTCTCTAAGCTTTTCTCGTCCGGGGAAGATATCTCGCCGACTGAGTTTCAGGAAGGGTTTGTGAAATCGGGCAAGTATACAGCTGGAATGACGGCGAGGTATGAGAAGTCGATGATCACGTCTGATATGGATGAGTCGGCGACCTTGGCTACGAATATCGTGGTGGGCATGAGGCTTCCCAGTGCGCAGGTGGTGCGGTTCTGTGACTCCAAGCCGTTGCAGCTGATGACTGCCTTGAAGTCGGATGGTCGATGGCGAGTGATGACGTTTGTGGGAGATCTGAGCTCGTCTGAGAATAGGAGTCGACTGAGCAAGGTAAGATGTGCTTCTGTCGATTGATACTTGAAAACTGACAGTGAACCAGATCGGAAACTATCTTGCGTCAAACAGCAGCCCTATCCATCGCTTCCGCCCTACAAACTCAGACATAGACAGCCTTATAGAGCCCATATTTGTGGGTCATGGAAAGCGTCATGACATTGAGCTGGAAGAGATCCCCGAGTGCTTTTATCCCATCACCGGAAAGAACCAAATAAAAGGTATGTTCAGGCATCCCGCATCAAGAAGTACTTCACTAAGGTATCTAGACCTGCACAAGATATACTTTGACGACGAAAGCTATAACAAAGGCCATGGACAGGCCTACGAACTCCTGGGTATCAACCCTCAGAAGGGAGCCATTGTCATTGTGCGGCCAGATCAGTGTAAGTGATTTCTAGACCGAGGATTGAAAATGACTACTGACAAAGACTAGATGTGTCTGCTGTTATCAGCCTAGACGAGCATGAAAAGGTTGGGGACTTCTTCGATGAGTTTCTGACCCCCAGGGAGACGCAGGATACTATTGCATCGGAGAGCAAGTTGTGATGTTCTTTTCTGAGGAAACTGAAGGAAAGAATCTTGGAAAGATAGTTATATAATATGTAGCAGTATTCATCTGCAGCGGGATATAAGTGAAGCATTAGGTAGTCGTCCTTAGAATCTTTGGAGTAGGTATAGAGGGTATACCAGGTAATTATTAATAAACATGTACCTGCCTATATGAAATCGCTTGGCTATAATAAGTCAATACGACAGTACCTAATTGATCCATTGACTGACACAATTGCATCAAAGACTAAGGGCGTTGTTTTGGTCATGTGATGAGCCACGATAATTTGTTGCGCGCTCATCCCTGCAAGAGTCAATCTTACAATCCCGCTTGTCGCCATGAAATTTCCAAAGACGCAGCTTCGCCATGATGACTATACAGTCGCATGGGTAAGTGCCTTGCCAGTTGATATGGCAGCAGCGGAAGTGATGTTAGATGAAAGGCACCCAGATCTTCCCACTAAACAGAATGATAACAATACTTACATCCTCGGTCGTACATGGGCACAATGTTGTGATAGCCTGTCTACCAACTGATGTTTACGGCATATTATCTGCTGCGAACCTAGCTACTCAAATTCAGTTTACATTTCCATCTATTCTGTTCGACCTGATGGTAGGTATTGGTGGAGGTGTCCCAGGAGCGGAGGCAGATATTCAACTAGGTGATGTGGTGGTCAGTAAACCAACAAGGGATTTTGGGGGCGTCATTCAGTATGACTTTGGCAAGATTGTGAGTGGTGGGCAATTGGTCCGGACAGGAATGTTGAATAAACCACCCGCGGTGCCCTTAACAGCTATCTCTCGACTACAGGCAGCTCACATGTTGAGAGGCAACATGATATCGAGTCTTGTTTCGTACATGAAACAAATCCAATGTTAAGAGGGACTTTTGGGCGGCCAGACGAACATGAAAACTGCCTCAATGAGCACCTCTATCGCAAAGTTTTCCCGAATGAAGAAGCGTGTAAAAATTCGGTCGATGGCACTCTTGACTCGAACAGGTCGTACAAAATCCATTACGGCCTCATTGCTTCTGGGAATCAAGTCATCAAAGATGCAAGAGTTCGAGATCAATTGGCTCGGCAGTATGGTATACTATGCCTTGAAATGGAGGCAGCTTCCCATGCATGGTAATTCGTGGGATCAGCGATTACGCGGACTTTTCGAAGAATAAGAGTTGGCAAGGATATGCCTCGTTAACATCAGCAGCTTATTCTAAAGAGCTTCTGTCTGTGGTTCATGAGTCTCAACTTGCACCTAAAGCCAGGCAAGCTTCTATCAAGGAACTTGGACGTGAGTTTTTTCTTTTGTTTTTCTTTTCTTCTTCGCAGGTTCGAGACGTGATCAAGCTGAATCCTAGCATCAGTGACCTTGAATAACAAAAACTTTCTTGACAAGATGTACTCCTATACAAATTGGGCTCTCAGTCAAGGTTTGGATGCTCTTATTCTTGAAGCTGGTGTCTTACTTCCTTTAGATTTCCGTGCCGGAGAAACCATACTTAGTCGAATCACAAAGTATGATCATGAGAAAATTCATCAGAGACTCTCCCGGAAAAGAATTATTGGTACCACTCAGTGGCTCTTGGACCATGAGGACTTCCAGACTTGGAATTCGGGGAAAGGCAGCCCCTGTCTATGGTGCTCCGGAAAATGTGAGTGCCCCCAAGGACATAAATGAATAAACGCCGCTTGCTTGAAATACTTATCTAAAAATCCGCAGTTGGATCAGGGAAGACAATAATCGCGTATGTGCCCTCTACGACTAATCGGACTGTTCAATAACAGTTGGACAGCACAACTGTAGTTGAAGAATCAAGATCCCGAGCCCCCAAACAGAACAGTGCCACTGTTTTATTTTACTTCGACATGATACAGATCAAAGACACCTCGTGCTGTCCAGCTTTATTAAACAGCTGTGTGGATTCTTGATGCAAACGTCTATCCCGTTTCCAAAGGAGGTGCAGACAATGATACAGACTTGCTTTGGACCGGAGAAGCAGTCTCCTGACCTTGAAGCCCTGCAAGGAATTTTTACATCGTTGTTCATATTAGTGCCCAACAGCACTTACATACTCGATGGACTTGATACTCTCGAGAGTGCGCATGTCAAAAGCCTTCCAATCCTTTTCCAGTCTCTGTTTCGTGATCCTTGCGGCTCGAAAGTGCTCTTCTTTAGCAGAGATCAGCTTGGGGGGAATTTTTCTATAGCCTCCTTCTTCCCCAGAGTCTCTCGCATATCGACCTCTAAACGTCACACATGATATTGGGGTTTACATAAAGGAAACTTTAGCCGCAAAAATGATCTATCGAAGACTGACGGAAGGCGACCAAATTCTCAAGGAAATGGAAAGTGTCTTACTTGACGAATCCTCAGAGATGTACGGTTCTGATACCATTTAAGTCCTTAGTGATTCTCGTATTGACAGATCAATTAGGTTCTTATGGGTATACCTCCAAATCGAGATCCTGTGGGATACCTGCATCACAGATGCCGAAATTCGTCGTGCTTTGGCTTCTTTGTCGAAAGATCTTGAAGAAACCTATCGCCGTTTCATGAACAGAATTAACTTACAGGATAGACGGATCATAATGTCTCTCACTTGGGCAAACTTTGCAGTAAGGCCGTTACATATTGACGGATTTCGGGAAGCGGTTGCCTTTACTGCTGAGGACACTGCATGGGACAAGGGAAAGTCCCTAGAAGTGACTTTCTGCTAGGATCATGCGCAAATCTCTTGATCTTGGATTCAACCGACAGTCGCATTCGTTTTGCACACTCATCGGTACACAAATTTCTTCGGCGCAGCCAGTCCTCCATTCCGGAACTTCGGGAAGCCTTTCAAGATGTCGACCATAATTGTGGCCAGCTATGTATCTCATATCTGTCATTCTCTGACTTCAGTCTCCAACTCGATAAACCAATAGACTACACTGTGCAACTAAAAGCTCCGGACGCATCGTTGTTAGCCGCCACTTTGACCGGATCTCAATTGGTGAAGCGACTCTTCCCAAAGACTAGATTCCAACAAGCTTCTATCCCTCTACCTATTCGATCCATACGTCCGTACTCTATCTGCTCGAGGGAACAATACAAGTTTCTGAATTACACAACAGAGAACTGGGCCAGGCACACCAAGAATCTAAAAGCCTCTGACTTTCTATGGGAGAAGTTTCCTCGACTGGCCTTGACAATCAACGAAAGCTGGAACATCCATCTCTGGAACTCAGGTCGGTCGCAGCTGTCACATACACATGCTCTCTTCGGATGGGCGGTCAAAGAGCACCACGTGCCTCTGTTGCAACTAGTCACGGGGCTCGAGAGCGCAATTGACCAGATATCTAATCTTCCCTTACTCGAGGAAAATATCCCAGCGCTCCATCTCGCCTCTAAGATCGGCTATGACGAGGTAGTAGAGATAATTCTGCCTGCTTGCGACAAAAAAAAGCTTGACATGAAGGGAATTGCACCTCTGCATTATGCCGCCATGAAAGGGAATTTGCTTGTTGCTCTACGGCTATCCAAAATCATCGGAATTGAGCTCGATGTGCGGTCCAAGTACCTCGAGACGCCGCTCTGGCTAGCTGTCTATCAAGGATGGGAGGATATTGTCGTTATGCTTCTATTTCGAGGAGCAGACATCGAACTCAGTAACCTCGAAGGACGGACGCCCCCTATGGTGGCTTCTGCTGCTGGCCATGTGGCCATTGTGAATCCGCTCATCCGTAATGGCGCCAATACCTCAGTCAGCTCGGGATATCAATAGCGATAGTGCCATGATGTTTGCCATTCACAATCAACGTGAAGGGGTGATTGATAGTATCTTATTCTCAAAGCGTCCGGACTTGGATGAAATAGCTTTCGCCATCGAAAAGTCCTATCCCGAGGCAATTGCGTCCATGCTACGAAAGGGACTCGATCCGGATACGTTCTTACATCAAGAGAAGCCCGACCAACCCGGAACACTTTTGGCTTGGGCTGCCGGATACAGACAAAAGTCCCTTGCCCAACTTCTTATCGACAAAGGGGCGAGTGTCAACTTGGAAGATGAGAACGGGTGGACAGCTCTCACATTCGCTTCTTCAACAAAAGGCCAGTCGGAAATCGCAGAGCTTCTTATTCATCATGGAGCTCTGGTCAAATACTCCCGCCAGAATATGTTGATGTCACTGTTGGAGAGACCCCTGAATCCCACTCAAGACAAAAGGTCTCAATGATTCAGCTTGTATATAAGAGACCTCTCTCTCTACAACTGAGTTTGAATTCTCTACTTAACGTTTTGTATCCTTCTATATTGAGATCTAGTTATTTCCTCTCTCTTGCGGCGCGCTAAGTTTATTTTATAAAAGATTATAAGTTTGAATTGTTTTAATATTTAAAGGTCGCATAACTTTTATCAGTGTCCAGTCCAACCCCAGCCTCTCAACAACTTCAGCTGTCAAGATCTGTTCATTTCATTCCAATAGTTATTGCTAACGAATGGAATATGTTGTCAAGCCCAGACGTGGGAAAAGCTTCAATTCTGGCCCCCACCGGCTAAGCCTTAGTGACAACTGCAAGTGGCAGTCGACTTGCGAATCCTACACCGCAACAGGAAGAGCAAAGAACGAATTTCCATCTTGACTTTGAATTTGCCCCGTATTTCCACTCTTTATGTTACACTCAACAGTCAAAATGCGAGGGAATCTATAAACCAACACCACCAACATCCAACTAACAATGTCCGACTGCACCACCCAAGGCGACGGCGATCTCTACGGCCTGGGCGTTCGACTCGGTCTCTACCTGCAGTGGATCGCAGGGCTTCTTCTCCGAAACTGCAACGGCTCCTGGGAGACCATCTCGGCCGTGCGCATCGCCAACAACGTGCTGTGTTTCTCCCTAATCCTGACCCTGGTCATATACACAGCGGAAGGGTCCACCCTCTCGGTCGACTATCTCATAGTCTACTATCTCACCATCGCCCTCTTCTACTCCGAATCCTACAACCTGTTAGAAAAAGGCGAATCGTCCTCAACTAGCACCTGGACAGGGTATATCCTCCGCCCAGACGTGCCTCTCATCGCACAGAACCTGCTCTTCGCGTTCACCAGCTTCTTCGGCGCCTGGTTCTGGCTGACGGGGCTCCATAGAGCCTCAGCGCCCACTTGTATCGCGCAAGGCGCTCTCTTCGGAGCCTTTGAACTAAATGACACAACCTGGCGACCGTTCGCGACAACAATGGCCATAGTCACAGGACTGATATTCACCTTCTTTTTCATCGCACACACCGTGGAGTTACTCACAGGGACGGAAAAAGGCCCCGTGGCGCGCGCATTCGGTAACGCGGGCGTGATCGTGGCGGAGGCGTTCTTCGTCGGTTCCGGATCGCGATATAAGACGAAGAAACGGCATTCGGGCCTGCGATCACTCCTCCGGCCCCGGCTAGTGGCACCCTGGAACCGAAGGACCTACATGGAGCGGACATGTCTTGGGTTTTCGCTGAAGGCGGTGCATTGGGTTCTGATTAACCTGGCCGGACCGTTGGTAGCGATCATTTCGGCAGAAAAGATGCTAAGGGCGAATCAGTTGGAGATGGATGGGATTACGGAATCCACGGGACAGATGATCGCGTTGATCACGGGGATTAGCAGTACTTGTATTGCGCTGACGCAGGTGATCAAGGGTGCTTTTGGTGGGAAGGCGGATAGTATGGAGGATATTGTGTTGAGGGATGTGTATCGCAGGACGCAAATCTCGGAGAAGTCTTTGACGGGGCTTGATGCTCGGGCTGAAGATGATTCCACCTTTCGAATCCTAGTTGGCACTGAGGAAGAACAGTATTCACCGCGGGTGCTGAACACTTACGCGCCCAAGCTGCCGAAATCGTTGCTGGAGACTGCGAATGTCGTCCCGACACGCCAGAAAGATATTCGTCTGATCGACGCAGTAAAGCAGAATCAGGACAAAATAACAGAAGATCTGCTATCAGAAGGGATCGACCCTAACCTTCGCGATCAAGAAGGTCGAACAGCATTGCATTGGGCCGTGATTCAATCCCAGATATCAACCGTGGGGCTTCTTTGCTCCTGCAGCGAGACCGAAGTAAACTGCAGGGACATTCAATACGGAAGAACGCCGCTGGCATGGGCTGCTGCCGGTGGAAACACAGCCATAACCCGAGCTCTCCTCTTGAGAGACGAGACCGACGTGAATTCAGAAGATCGATACCGACAGACACCACTGACCGAGGCAGTCCGGAAAGGCAACACCGCGATCGCGGAGCTGCTCCTCTCGACAAAAGGCATGAATCCAGAGCCTTTCGACAGAGAAAACCGTACTCCGCTGTTCTGGGCAGCTAAGAGCGGAAACGAGGCAATGGCAAGGCTGCTGATTGAGAGAAACCCCGATCCAAACGCCCGAGATCGCCTAGGTCACACACCACTCTTCTGGGCTGCACGGTCGGGACAGACAGAAATGGTGCAGTTTTTGATCAGTCGACAGGCCAGAACCGACCCGAAGGATATTTTCGATCAGACTCCTCTTTTCTGGGCAGCGAAGAACGGACACGTAGCCGTTGTCGACTGTCTACTCCGACACGACGCGGCTGATCTAAATGGCATGGACAAGTATACGCGCACACCTCTCTGCTGGGCCTCGATGTATGGTCATGCAGCCGTAGTAGACCTCCTGCTGAAACGGCCGACTGTCGACCGAAATCCAAGAGACATGGACGGCCGTACGCCGCTCATCTGGGCTGGCACCAATGGCCACGAGGCTGTCATCGAGCGTCTGCTCAAAGAAACGGGCGATGCTGATTTTGAGGATTTGGAGACCAGAGACGAGTACGGACAGACAGCCTTGTCGATGGCTATGCAACGGGGCCACCAGGAGGCAGTGTATGCGCTTCTGCGACCTTTTGATCTTTTGATTTGATGTAATAGCATGTAGAGTAGAGTTATTCGGGAGATACTTTTAGACCTAGATAGAGAATATTAGCAGAACATAGATCCTTGTCAAGTGTTGGATACCGGGTAGTCAGTTTAATTTACTCCAAATTCCAAATGAAAGCTCTAATGACTTCCCCTAACCTCTTCTTTCAACTTCGACATACTTCATTCTGCATAAATACAAGCCCACAACGCCGTGGGTATAGTGATCCCCACGTGATACTATCCGTTTGTCGGTCCCTCCATGTTTTTCAGAGAAACTATCACGGAATTCATCCTTCCATCAACCATCTTCAATATCTTCATCACCACAATTCCAACAAGACTTATCCACCATGACCAGCCAACCCCCATCCCCTCTTCCGTCCAAATACAACCACTCTCCCCACCTCCACCAATACGCCCTTCCGCTCTCAACCTTCCGCACCTCCAATCCCCAATACACGCATTTCGTAGTCGGCGGCCTCATCTACTCATCTACATGCAACACCAACAATCCACCCACCAATTCACCCACCCAACAAAACCCACCAACATGGGTCCTCCTCCTCCAACGCTCCCAACACGACTCCCTCCCAGGCTTCTGGGAAGGACCCGGCGGTCTCTGCGAAGAAACAGACAATTCGATCCTCTCAGGAGCAGCGCGCGAAGTCTACGAAGAGAGCGGACTCCATGTATCGCGATTCGTGGATCTCATTGCAGTGGATGAATGGACGAGAGTGAAGAGCGACGAGGTGGTTCGGGCGGTGAAGTTTACGTTTCTGGTACAGGTGGAGGAGGAGGCGGAGGGAGTGGGGTGGGAGCAAAGGGTGAAGTTGGAGCCGGAGGAGCATGAAGAGTATGTTTGGGCGACAGAGGAGGAGGTCAAGCATGGGGTGGAGGGGAATGAGGGCAAATTGAAGTTTGTGGGTGATCAGGGGAGGACGTTGTTAAAGGGATTCGGGTTATTTGAGGGGAGGGTGTGATGGATTAGAGGTCTAGAGGATATTGTTTAGAAAGATCGCTGCCTTGGATTTAACTTATAGAGTGGTAACATTCTAGTTGGAAAGGGGTTTGTACATGAAAGACATGAAAGGAGCGATAATTCCGTGAGAATGAAGTTATCCATGTGTTGGATTTATTGGAATCGTTAGAACAAAGGTGGCAGATCATCCTCCGCCGGATGAACTCCCTTTGCCTGCAGCTCCAGTGCAACTTGATCAACTTCCTTCCACACTCGCAGCAGGTTACCTCCAGCCACCTTGGCGGCATCTTCGTCGCTGACACCGCGTCGCAGGAGCTCGCCGATCAAGTTGGGGAATTTGGAAACGTCCTCGAGACCCCGTGGCACGGTCGGGATGCCGTCGAAATCACTGCCTAGTCCGACATAATCAAAGCCGATATGGTTACCGATGTAGACGATGTGGTCCACCACATGTTCCAGAGTCGCATGGTCAGGATCGAACTCAGGGAGGCCGTTCGGATCCCTCGAGGCCGTGCAGGAAATGAAATCTGGAGAGAAGTTGACCATGACGATCGAGTTCCGGGTCTTAACCAGTTCCAGCACATCATCCGGAACATTCCTCGGATGCGGACAGACGGCGTAGGCAGAGCTGTGACTGAAAATCACCGGAGCCTGACTGCCAGACCAGCCGTCTTTGCCGCCGAGTACATCCCGCATCGTGTTCGCGCTAACATGAGCCAGGTCAACGATCATACCCAGGCGATTCATCTCCCCGATGAGCTCCTTGCCAGCATCACTGACCCCGTTCCACAAGGGATCCGCCACTTTTATGCCACCACCCGGAAGCTCGACGAGCGCCGCGTCGGCATAGCGGTTGTGACAATTATGAGTGAGCGTAGCGTAGGAAACGCCGCGGTCATAGAAGTGACGCAGATGGGCCAGCGAGTTTCCGATCGAGTGCAATCCCTCAATACCCATCGGCGAGATGATCTTTCCATCCCGGAAGACCTGCAGGGCCGTGGTGCCGTTGGGTGGCTCGGAGAAGGTGTCCGGATAGGCCTGTTGCAGGCGCGACATCACGTCCACCTGCTCGATCGTCTGACGTATACCTTGTTTTGAGGTTAGATACAAGAAACTGACAGCAATATGGAGGTACACTTACTCAATGCGTAATTCTCGTCCGAGAAATCGCTCCAGTTCTTGGGACACTGCACGAACACGCTCCAGAAGGTGCCGCCGACGCGGCCTTCCTGCAACCGCGGAATATCAACATGCCCGGAGAGATTTCCCTGAGTAAACGGGACCGTGAAGTTCTCCCGATAGATATGATTTCCGAAAGATGCTCTGATGAAGATGGGAAGATCATCATGGCCATCTAAGCATGACTCAGTATTCCTGAAGGCCGACAACGAATAAACACCACACGCGCGATGACCTACCGATCAACGGAGTCCCCGATAAGATTTTCTCTACCCGTTCTTCGATGGACGGAGGATCCTTCAATTTCAGAGCATTGGTCGCAGTGACAAAGAATGCCGCCAGAGAGAAGCTGAGGAGAAGGACCCAGATTTTATGTTGCAAAGACGGTTTCAGCGAGGAATGGGGCGCCTCAACTTCGGTCTTGCGAGAACTAGACGAAGGAGGATACCCTCCGGGTAGGAGGTGCTCTTGTTTCTCCATTGTCGGGAATGGGTTGGATATGATGGCTAGAGTGGAGGAGGGTGTGACAGGATATATAACGGGAGTGAAGATGAAAATGTGGAGGCTGGGATCCGGAAGGATGAGGGATGGTGTCACCTCGCGTTATCGCACCTGCCTCGAGTGCAAAAAAGTATGATACTATCAGGATTTATCTAGAAAATTAGGTGTACCCTTCTAGAAAAAAAATAGAGAATGTCTTGGGTATAATTGGATTTGTAGCGTAGAGAGATTATCGTAGCGTTACATCGAGTCTGTTATAGTGTGCTGATTAATCCACACAGTCTTTGGAGATTTCGGTATAACCAAGATGACCAAGACATCCAGTCATTCAGAAAATGATAAAAAACACTGATATTGATTTGACTAGCCAGGCCGAGGTAAAAAAAGCATGGAATTAATTCCTATTGCGACCAAGCGAAATGCTGGAGAATATGGCGACCCAGCCGTTATGCGAATGGGCTGCTCGGAAGCGTTTGTGTATGACAAGATTCTGCAGTAGATACCAGTGTTTGAGAATGAAAGAAATTTGAAAACTATGAGCTATGACCGGATACGTAGCTGGTCAGTCCGTCATGAGAGATAAGAAAGCCATGAATTTCAAGATACCATCATGTTAACCACGTAGCCAGAGTCACGAATTAGCCCAACTAAGAAACAAAAGGCACATAGCTCCAAAGGTATCCAATCCGTGTCTAGCTGCCCTCCTGGCGAAGGAGAAGCCCCCTCGACTCGAGAGTTGGGATGGCACTCTCCATCGTCCACTCGGTGCACTTCACCAAAGGCTTCCTAGGTTCTCCAGGGCGATAGAAAGTCAACGGATCTTTTGTCTTGAACGGTTCCGTTCTCATGGTGCTCAAATTAAATGCCTTTTGCTGAGGCGGTGCGGGCAGACTTCCGAGCACTTGATTCCATTGATCAGGATGGCTAGCGGTCGGCGTGACGCCTAACTTCTGACTCGAACGAAAGTCCTCCGAGCAGGTTGGATCATCAGCAGGCGCTGGGAAATAATACATTCCATCCGAGGCAGTGACATCGCCGGTCACTTGGTGAATGGTGCCGCTGCCATCTTCGCTGGTCTGGACAAAGATGGTCGTATGCTGTCGCTCGCCGGGGATGTCGGGGTCCTGGATACCGAGGTGGAACTTGACGAGGAAGACTTGATAGTCCTGGCACATTTCGACCGGATGAAAGGTTCAGAAGAAGTGGCTTGAGATTTCTCAGTACGGAGAATTATCCATGAGGATCTTGGTAAGATGTGATGTGTCAATCAACTACACAGAAGTAACTAGGTCTCTGGGCCAAGCGCTTAGAGAGCGCTGCATGCATGTTTGATCAGCCATTGTTCTTGAATCGTGTGAATGTGTAACCGAATGACGTTAGTCATGGAAGATGTTAAGAATTCATTCTATAGGAAAAACAGGAAAATGTAAAGTAGATAAAATGAAGACGATAATACAAAAATAAAAAAGACGAGAGCGGATGAGTCAGCAACAGCTAGTCTTGGCGGTCTTGGCAAGAACCGATGCGGGAGCCAATCAGCGCGGAGATTTTAAACCGCAAAAATCCCTGTGGTGGCTTAGTCAGCGCCATATCAATCCGCGGTCTTTTGACTGCCGAAATGCTTCAACTTCGACCTCTCCCTCGACGGTTTCATTACGGTCGCTGATAGTGTTGGACTATCTTGGATATTGACCTCCCGGCGCATTAACGCCCCCTGTGCTTAGACACGGCAGCTGCATTCCACCAAGGTCCCAGGAACGGTGTCTGCGATGCCTCACAGGGCTCCCCTCCATTGCCCCTCTTGAATTTCGACCGCGCTTCATACGCGCTCATATATCTTCTTTGCCCCTTAAAAATATTAAGCGACCGACTGAAGTTTACTCATAATGATGGAAACGTGGTCTTTGACCGAAGGTATACTTTCCAACGATCGGTGTTGGCTTATAGTCCATTGGTACTCAGTAGCTAACTCATGACCTGAACTTTAGGTCTATTGACCTTCTGGCACTCGTACCGTATCCATTTATTCGTGGCCCTATTCGCTATCTTTATCGTCGCTCGAGTCTATCGCACCGTCCAACCTAAATCGAAAACTGCCTCCGCCTCGTCAATTCCGTCCTCGCCCCGCAGCCAGTCCCCCGGAAAAGCTGAGAAAGAGAAGCTCGGAGACACGAAACCGCAGACGACGGAGAAGAAGGACATCCAGGCTCTTGCGAACAATGAGACATCTAAGAAACCTGCCTCTGGCCCTAAGAGGGTGTCTGGAAAGAAACCACTGAAGGTTGCGGGAAGACGTGGAGGATCGGATCAGGGAACGCCTTTGTCCTTCATTCAGCCCATCGTCTTCTATGCCTCGTTGACTGCCACCACCGAGAGATATGCCCAGGTGTTGATGGAGGATCTGCGTGCTGCTGCGCAAAAACAGGCCGATCCCGAGAATCGCGAGCGCGGTATCCTTCCGCCTAAGCTGGAGGACTTGTCTTACATTGACTTCGACGACTACTTTACGACGGCCCCCAAGCCTCCCGCAAACTCCCCGGGAACTCGCTACCTGTACTGCTTGTTGATTCCGACTTATAACATCGATACTGTTCTCAACACCTTCCTGGGCCACCTGGAGGAGACTCACCACGATTTCCGCATCGACACCGGCTCGTTGTCGACCTTGGCCGGCTTCTCCGTCTTCGGATTCGGTGACAAGGAAGGTTGGCCCACGGAAGAGGAAGGCTTCTGCTCTCAGGCTAAGGAGCTCGACCGATGGATGGCCAAACTCACCGGTCGGAAGCGGGCTTATCCTCTCGGCTTGGGTGATGTAAAGAGCGACGCCGAGTCTGCGCTGAAAGAGTGGTCGCAGGGATTGCAGGACATTTTGTCCGATATTCTGAAAAACGGCAGTCTGGGCGAAGGTGTTCCCGGCAGTGGCGACGCCCTGGAGAGTGACGAAGAGGACGTGGACGATTTCTCGGACGAGGGCAAGCCGAAGAGCCGGAAGAAGGCCCAGACCGTGGTGGACCTGGAAGATATCAAAATGTCTGCGGACTCTCAAGGAGGATCGGGCTCACCCATTCCTGTTGACTTCACCACTGGCGGCAAAGATCCCGCGCCGAATAGCCAATCGACTGGAAAAGAAATGGTTCCCAAGACGTCGCCCACTTACGCCGCGTTGACGAAGCAGGGCTATACGATTGTGGGCTCGCACTCCGGCGTGAAGATTTGCCGTTGGACCAAGTCTGCCCTACGTGGCCGCGGTTCGTGCTACAAGTATTCTTTCTATGGTATTCGATCTCATCTTTGTATGGAGGCGACCCCGTCGCTCTCCTGCAGCAACAAGTGTATTTTCTGCTGGCGACACGGCACCAATCCCGTCGGAACCACCTGGCGCTGGAAGGTGGATTCTCCCGAGCTCATTTTCCAAGGTGTGAAAGAAGGCCACTACAAGAAGATCAAGATGATGCGTGGTGTGCCTGGTGTCCGCGCTGAGAGATTTGCGGAGGCCATGCGTATCCGTCACTGTGCCCTCAGTCTGGTCGGCGAGCCCATCTTCTACCCGCACATCAACGCGTTCCTGGAGATGTTGCACGCGGAACACATTTCCAGTTTCCTCGTGTGTAACGCCCAGCACCCGGATCAGCTGGAGAACCTGAAGCGTGTCACGCAACTGTACGTGTCCATCGATGCAAGCAACCGAGAGAGTCTGCGTAAGATCGATCGCCCCTTGCACCGCGATTTCTGGGAGCGATTCCAGCGCTGCCTGGACATCTTGCGCGAAAAGCGTCACGTGCAGCGCACCGTTTTCCGTCTCACGTTGGTCAAGGGCTTTAACGTCGACGACGAAGTCATCGGATACGCCAACCTCGTTGAGAAGGCGTTGCCGTGCTTTGTCGAGATCAAGGGTGTAACGTACTGTGGCACCAGCACCAGCGCCGGTGCCGGTCTGACCATGCAGAACGTTCCCTTCTACGAAGAGATTGCCGCCTTCGTTGTTGCCCTCAACAAGGAACTGGAACGCCGTGGTCTCAATTACGGCATTGCTGCAGAGCACGCACACAGTTGCTGCGTGTTGATTGCGTCGGAGCGATTCCACGTTAATGGTAAGTGGCACTCTCGCATCGACTATGATCGCTTCTTCGAGTTGCTCGAGAAAGAGAAGGCCGATGGTACCTCTTTCACCCCTGAGGATTACATGAGAGAGACCGAGGAATGGGCCCAATGGGGTAATGGTGGTTTTGACCCGAACGACGAGCGAGTTTATAAGAAGGGTAAAAACAAGGCTATTCAGCCTGCTGAGCCTGCCGAGCCTGCCGAGCCTGCTAAGACCGAGCCTGCCGAGGCTCTAGATTCCTAATCTTTCATCGACCGACACATACATCAAACTTGGTTATACAACCGATTATTATGATTTTATGGAAAGGACTTTGGCGTCTAAAATGTGCGGTCATTAGCATTGGCGATTGGAAGCGCTTGACGCTATTATAAAATTGAAGTTGGTTTTGGCAGTCTGAAGCCTTGGACCAGCCCAGCCACTCTCATGATGTGAACCCAAAACTATCCTTATGTTATAAACAACCCCTGCAATGCTTCAAATGCTATTCTGCATACGGCGA
The DNA here is from genome assembly GCF_023601865.1 of Aspergillus affinis. Classification (NCBI taxonomy): domain Eukaryota; kingdom Fungi; phylum Ascomycota; class Eurotiomycetes; order Eurotiales; family Aspergillaceae; genus Aspergillus; species Aspergillus affinis. Next base: position 204,003 of record NW_026515834.1, read on the forward strand.
AAAAGAAACGCAAAAAATTATGTATATACAGCCTTGAATTCACGATACCTTTTTTTGTTCTTTTGGATATTTGGATGATCTGATATCACGCGTTCCTATCTCACCCTCATCAAGCAGAGTCTGTCCTCTCTTCAACCCAGCCCTTAAACTTCCTCGTGGACAGCTCCATCTCAAACATCCTATCAATCTCCATGGGTCTTCGATCTTTCATCTCCGGAACAAATAACCACGTGCCCACTAGCGCCAGGACGCAAAAGCCCGTATACACGAACCCCGTTTTCGCACGCAGCGCGCCCTCGTCGGGGTTGAAAATGTAGGGCAACACGAGCCCGAAGATGCCGTTGGAGAGGCCATTCACTAACCATCCTAGACCCTGCGTTTTGGAACGCAGACACAGCGCCGAGGTTTCGGCTGCCACGACGTACGAGGCGGGCCAGGTGCTGAGACCACAGATCATTATCACCAGCATGAGGGTTACGGCGGACCACCTGCCCACGAAGATCAGTTATCAGCGCTCGAAGAGACGAATGTGAGAGCGAGGACAAGAGAACGTACCAGACTGTAACTATCCCTTGAAAGCAACCGAGGATGCCCATTCCCGTCCAGAGGATCGTTGAGATGAACAGGCCAAACAGAAGGAGAGGCACGCGGCCGAATCTCGTCAACGTCCACATACTGACTATATTAGCGACCAGACCCAGCGCGATGCCGACTTGCAGGAAAAGGAGACTATTAGTCGCATCCATGCCCACGGTTTGCAGGAAATAGCTCGATTTAGCCAACAGCGTCAGCCCAAACAGCTGCGGGACAAGATTCGCGAACAAGACGATCATCGTGCGCCGACGGTTCACGCCCCGGAAACAATCAATATATCCCGTTGCAGCAGCCTGGTCTCCTGACATCTCTCTCTCCAACTGAAGTGACAGACGCAGCTGCTCGACGCTGGCGTCCGAGTCCACGGCGGACGAATCCAGCCGACGCTGCGCTTTGCACGCATCATCAATTTGATCTCGTCTTACAAGATACGTCGGACTCTCGGGCAGAAACACGGCCACGAGCAACGGAATCGCCGAGAACGGCCACTGTGAGATAATACACCTCAGGTAACCGCTCGGGCCAGGGACATCCAGGGATGTAAACACAACGACGCTACCAATTAACTGACCTAGAAGCATGAAGAGCGGAAAAAACGCCAATATGGGACCGCGCAGCATAGGCGGCAGGACCTCGGACATGTATGTCTGCGTCGTGCACATAATCATATTCACGGCGAAGCCCTGTATGATTTTCGCCACCAAGAAAACAGACCGTCGGGCGTCGATGCCGTCGGGGAGGTTCGAGACGTAAGCTACTGCGACGCCGATGGCGGAGATAATGCTTGCGAGGGCGAGGGCAAACCGACGACCGGTTCGATCCTGGACAAAGCCTGCGAGGAGGGAACCGAAGATTCCGCCGATAGGGTTGCCGACGTTCCAGAGACCGAGCCAGAGGGAGGGGATGATCAGGCTGCCGTTCAGTTTGCGACCGAAGTCTCGTCTACCGGGGTTAGAATGGATCCCAGATAATGATTGTGAGGGATAGATGCGTACTGAAATTCAGGCATCGACGAGACATTGCCCACGATGACGAGGTCATATCCATATAGAAGGATTCCGAATGTCAAAGCAAGACAATATGCAGCTACTCTTGGGGACTGTTTGACCGAGGACAATAGCGACTGCTTCTCAGTCACTTCAGAGGAAGGCGGAACAGACGAGATACTTTCATCTTGCTCGACCGATAACTTCGATTTATGGTCTGCGTCATTCATAGTTTGTTCTATCTCAGTCGACTGGGAGAAAATCCGTTCATCAAACCCCTCTACTCTACACTTCAAGTTGGCGAAACTGGAAAACAGGCACAGAAATAACCCATCCGCGCCCAACCAGCCAAGACAAAAGGTGTTATCTATGCAACGACGCAAAAACAGGACGAGACATGCAGGTTTGTCTAACCGACCCAACCGACCAATCTGTACGACTACGATGAATCCACAATTCAAGTCCCAAGAACGATCGTTTCGGGGATCGTCCCCCACTCTGTCCGCTGGTTGGCAGAGGCTATTCTTCGTAGGCGGGGTTCTGAAGATCAGGGATATTCCCCGCAAGATGGACCTGTTGCCGATGTGACCATTCATGAGTGAGAATTTAGGCGAGGTAAGTAGAAGCCTAATTGTGACGGTATCTAAGAGGCAGAAATTCATGGCGAAGAACGTGCTGCCTCGGCTGATAACTGCTGTAGAAACTCTAGTCGCACGGCAGTTATGATTCAAGGATGAAGAATGCCGTGTGATGTGTTGTTCAACGCTTAGATCCAACTCAAAAGATTATCAGCTAGAAATCTTAATGGAATTGGGAAACGGCCTAGGAGTCAATGATGACATCTGTAGTGCACAGACCGTGATTACACAGCCCGCATTACTTGGTCTGTATAACAATCACGAGCATAATGGGAATTTGATTGTCATGCAAGCTGACCGGAGAAAACTTTCGCCTTATAATTTCAACATTCATATGTTGTTCGCTACACGGTGCTTTGAGTTACATGTTGTCTCACTAAGCACATGTCTACGTGAGGCCTGAATCACTTCGAAAATGGCATAATTACCCAAATGATAAGGCATTCGATCTCATCATATGGGATGGACAAACTAGTTCATTTTCATCACGACACTACCCATCTTCCAAGCATCTCCCATAGCCATGTTGGTCGTTCGGTTGGCTGAGACTCCAACCCTCCACGCCCCTAATGCCGCAAATTCACCATGCATGCTGTGATATGTGCCCACCCGCTGCACTGGCTGGACCCCGGCCTCCTCATTTAGGAACATGTTCCCTTCGGCCTGATCTACAACAGGCTGAATGACGTACACTGTCCGATTAGGGATTGTTATTTCTGGCTTCTTCATATCGGCAAGGATAGCCTCCCACTCGGAGATGCTCAAGTCTTCGCCAAAAGCGATACCTTGTCCGCGGCCCGACCGGATGGGCTTGAGAATAAAATCATCCTTGGACACCTTTCCTTGATAATATGAATCGCTGAGCTCCTGTAGCTCTTTTGATCCAGGGAGGATAGTGAAAATAGCATGTTCCCGCAACATGTCAGCCTGTCTTCGTGACAAGACACGATGCTTATTCACTAGGTCGTTTAATTCCTGGTGCAGGATCCCCAAGATCCGTTTATCATGAATCAAAAACATCGACCGAATGTCGTTGCTGCTAAGAAACGCTAGCTGTCGCTGCATCTCGGGAGAGAGAGACGCCAATTCCCGAGTAAACAGGCGGAGTGCCACCTGTTGAATGTCCTCCATATCGGCAGATTGGAGTTTATACCCAGTCGGCGAGGTCTTATCAGATACGAGACGCAGGTCGTCAGGTTTCAAAAGTCGTGGATTCAAATCGCCCAGAAATCTCATAAGGCTTTCGACCATCGGGTGATTTTCCTCATTCTGAACAAAGTGAAGAGATCGCGCTTGCGTTGAGTGAAACAGCGCAGTCAGACGGCTCAACATGTGCTCAGGGTCTCCAGCTACTCCAAGATCAGGGGGCTTGATCTTTGAATCATCCAGAGACTTATAGATCAATGCGGTCAAATCGATGCCGTTGGATGGGAACCGGGAATTGATTTCGCAGACTTGGAATCCGTCCTTATCCCTGGGAAGCAGGAAGTCGGGTCGCCAATTCCCCTGATGGCCTTCGTATGCGGGAAATAGTTTCTTTTCGGTGAGTTCGTGTATCCACTATTCCAGTCGTTAGAGGACTTGAAGCCTACTCGAATTAAGGGGGTAACCAGTTCAATACCCTCAGAATGTCCTCTTCATTTCTTTCGAGCGGCATGCGCGATGGCAAGTCCGACTCGTCGACAACCCAACGTTGCACAATATTTGTCAACGCAGTTGCAAGTGCAACATGGAACTCCTTCAGCGAAGATATAAACCTATTGGGAACCAGCACTGGATGTGGACACATATATTTCAGAGAATATGGAAGTATATGCTCCCCTCCCAGGTGGTGGATGAGAGCCGTATGGTAGGTCTCTTCACAGTGCCTTCTTTCGTCATACGACAAATCTTCTGGCGAAGATAGCTTACCAGCCTTTCTCGAGGCCGCCAAACAGATCTGGGGCATGCGGAGGAACGGATCGATGTTGGCCATGGTAGATTCACATCCACGTTAATGGGCTGAGCAGAGGAAACGGCACCGAATCCGAATGGGAAGCGAGCATATTGGCTCTAGCTCTGTTATATTCGATTGCGACGGTTCTTCTCAGAGGTAATCTGGCGGGAAAAGTTTTGGACGCATTCAGCAACTGTCATGTTCAGTCCGTCCGGGGTTCTGGAAGAAAGGGATGGATGACACCTTGACCCATTCTCGACCCGCCGTTTCGGGAAGAATCCAGCATACTCGCCTTCATGCCAAACGGATCCACCGAATCATGGTCTATTGGTTACAAACTTACAATTACGAGCCAATCTAAGTTAGAGTGAGCGAGGGATGAGACCGCCGCCACTGATTGGGCGTCTATGAGCAGTTCAGACAGTACGACGTCGCATGCGGTAGAGATTCAAAGATGTTGCCGTGGACTGTATCTCCTCTAACTTTATGTCATGCAACTTAAAATGTTTGACACAAATGCGGAAGGCATGAAACCGACTTTAAATTTCTCTTAACCTCCTATGACGCTGCTGTTGTCTCTCGAAACATATCGCTGCTCGTCAATGTCGTGACAGTCTCCCGCAAACCCTCAAAATGGGCAGCCTTCCCAATCGGCCTAATCACGAGCAAGTCTGTTGGTCAGTCATCGATGCCACTGGGCAGCCAATGCCTGCAATTGACACCAACAAGGAAGATCGAAGCCATGAGGCCGAAGCTTATCGCAAACTCATTCCCCCCATCGATCAGCCTGGGTATAGCCCAAGGCACGAGGCCCTGTCGCCTCATCCAATATTAACCGATTCGAAGTTTATTCTGGATGTGGAGTGTTTTCACGGCGCGCTCGTCAAGGCTGTCGTGAATATTGTCGATCGATGGTGGACAGACACTAATGCCGATTTTCCGGCCAGAATGCCCCTGGAAGCTCCCGTGGAAGCAGCGCTACAGGTGAGCGACGTTGCTTCGCGTTTCTAACACCGAGACCTGGTCATGTTAATCGATAATGTAGTGGCTAGATGAACAAAGTCGGAGTCAAAAGTTGCCGCCGTTCAAAGACCGTCTCGGAAACTGGAGACCTGATTTTCTTGTTACTGAAAATGACAGCGCCATGGGTCTTGAATTTCAAATTTGTGAGATCAACAGCCGCACGCCCGACAATGTAGTCGTCCACAGCGCACACAAACACCGTATTATGCGCCAGTTAATAAGGTCGAGCCCTGCCCTGAAACCAGCAGGCGACTTCGACAATTGGGTAGAAAACTTACTCGGTTTGTTTCGGATAGACCTACCGGTCCATATTCTCCGAGAAAGAGATCAACTCGATCGACAGGAATTCGTGAAGACGGTGAAACTTGGAACTGGATTCTGCCCCCGAATTGTGAATATAGACGATCTACAGCTGAGATCCGACAAGACTTCTGTCACGGGCTATTCTCTCTATTACCGAGGACAGGACCCGCTTGAAAAGATTCATCAAATAGTCTCGACGTTATTCCCGGATGAGTTCAGTCTTCTTTCACAAGATATGCTTCGGCAGCTGGCGACGGTGGCTGTGAACGATCTGAGAATATCACTACTAGTGAACGACCAACGATTCCTAGGCATTATTTTACAAGAGCTCGACGCGCTTGTGAATAAACACAATATCCTGAACGCAGACCAAGCCAAAACCCTCCAAGAAGGCATAGTCCCCACACTCCTACCAGGATCCCCAGAACTCAAGAACTGGATGCGGACCTACAAACAAAGCGAAGTGAGCAAAGACGACTACATCCTCAAAGCAGCTCGCCAAAGTCGCGGTAAGGGTCATCTCCTCGGAGCGGACTTATCTCCGCAAGAATGGGCGGCTATCATGCTGGATATGCAAGATCCGAGCATCCGACCAGACGTTACATCCTACGTGCTCCAGCCATTTGCACGACAAGTTGAATTCGATCTCATCGGCGACGAGGATCAAATTGCCCATGGGAGTCTGATGGTTGGCTGTTATTATACTACCAATGGTTGTTTTCTTGGCCTTGGGCCCTGGCGCTCAAGTACGGGCAAGATCTGTAATGTCTATAGCGGCGGTGTGTGTGTGGGACTGTATTCTGTTACTCAGGCGGGTGTGAATGGGCAATAGCCTTGATTAGAAAAGATTTGGTGATTCAGATCACTTATGTTCCCTTAAAATATCTATCGGAGGAGTGAATCGAATGGACATGGATCAAAAGCTATGGATTCAATACGCCTTTATCGAACAGATCTCGATCCAACAGGTCCAAAGAATTGGTCTCGAGAAACTCGTTAAACAGGAACCTACGAGCATATAGTCAAGTAGTCCTCTACAATGACTATGTAGAAAACATACGAGGTAGAAAACTAGTACCAGTTAAAGAAAAGTATAATAGAATAACACAAGTTCTATAGTCGAAGGACGGAATTATGATTCTCCTCTATAAGGCCCGAGACATGGCAGCCCGCTGTAATAGAATATCTTGGATAGAGTCTTCTAGGAGAGGTAAGTGAACAGCACTGAACATAACCCCTAGAAGTCATAGTAGGTCAGTTGAAGCCTCATTTCGAGCAGCGGCGCCAGGGTTCGCCACTTGACTTTTTATTCTTCCACCTAGCGCGCACCCTTCCAAGCACTATCAGGCAAACTCCAACAGAACGACATCATATGTTCTAGAAAATCTAGTTCCGAACCATAAACCAGTATTGTTCCTCCAACCTCAACGCCATGTTTGAGGAGAATCTCAACTATGCCCTTGCGTATTTGCTTATCGCGCGAAAGACGAGGGTACCCTCAGATGGGTCGTCGGTCCTAGAAAGCAGCTCAGGATGTTTCTCGAGGAGATTTTTGAGAAATTCTATCCCCTCATCGTCAACTTCGTCGAGATATAACCGCCCACACACTGCCAACGTCTCCCACCAGCCCAGAATCGTCAATTTCGCTCCTATACCTTCATTGATTTTGAATCCATTTTGAAGCCAAAATTCCAGAAGTTCCATTTTATCAGATCTCTTCGTAATACAGCTCAAGTCGCCTAGGTCTTGCACCGGACAGCCAGTCCTCAATAGTAGAGACAGTATATCAAGTTCCTCGGGATAACAGTTGTAGATGTAAAAGGGATCGCGGTCGAATTTGAAGTTTGAACACCACCCAGAAGTGGCAGCATACGCTACTGGCGTCGGATGCAAATTCTGAACAATCTCAGATAATGGCCACTTTCGCAATTCCAGGCTCAGATCCACCTTATGCTCCAACAGAATGTTGATGGCGTCGAACCGGTTGTTCTAGATCGCCGTACCCAGTAGGTGAACGTCGCCGGTGCCCATGGTGTCAGGGTCTGTCCCTGTGTTTAAGAAAGCCCAATGCGAGCCAAGGCGATTCTCGATAACAGCCATCTCGATATAAGATTTGGACGGACTTGGAAAGGTACAATAACCTCGAAAACACTCCTCCTTCTCGGGACACCGCGGTGCCCGCTCCGTGGGAAGTAAAGCATAATGTGTCGCTAACTGCTGAGTAGTGGTTTTCAAAATGTTGTAGAAGTCCTTGCAGGTCGCTGACAGTCTGCTGACACTAACATGATCCACGAAATCGACACATTCCAATATAAGCTCTACCGGGAGCTTCTGAATGCCCGAGGAAGACATTGCGAGACCAATGTATTGAGTATCGACGGATCATAAATTATTAGAAAAAGGATAAGCATACAGCCTATAGAGGGGGCACATCTCCTTTTAAATCTTGACCCCACTAGTTTCATCTCAGGTACTTTCAAGCGAGCATAGATAAAATGAGAGACCTCCCGGTGAGCTGCGTTGTAGGTAAAGAAGTTCCCAAATTGATTGAATTTGGAATTGTTTGTTCTAGTTTATACTTCCCAGCAAAGTTTCTCCAACCTCCTTTGGGCTAGATGTAGACAGACAATCCCATTGACCACCGTGCGATGACCCGGGTAAGATCAAGACAAAGCCCGAAATTGAGAGACCAGAATGAAAGAATTGATGAGAAACAAAGAGTAAGACCATCATGCTCAGTCTAGCGCATTAACAATGAAATGTGACAGATCCTACTCTCTTCTTTCAACCCGGAGCATTCTTCAAGAACGAAAGATTAAGTAATTGTCAGGATATAGCCCTCTCTCTGAACAAGCCAGCGGTAACTTGCTGCTGGCGACGGACGGATATCATCCCTTGCTTGGTGAACGCATTCTTGCACCAGGCTGCGGCTCCGGTGTTCTGACCGCCGAGGGCAGGCGTGTAGGATCCAGGGATAACTTCCAACTAGACTGAACACGAACATCTATCTTACACGAATCAAAATTGCCCTTTGCTTACGAACATACATACTGTTTACTTAACTGTGTACACAGGACCTAGCTGGTGATACCAACAGTAATGAATGAAATCCTTATAGGCGGGAATTTAATTCGCACAGGTCACATCTTGCCACGTTAATCTCTTCCTCGTCTCTCTCGTCGTCTGTGATCTCGAAACCACCATCCTCAATATCAATTCCAGTTCTAGTAGAGTTGTCTTCTGACATATCCACAGCCAGGTCAATAGAGGTAGGAGTCGCAGCTCGTCGTGGGTAGAGAAAAGGTCTCTACCTATGGCCAGCGCAGGAGACCTCTCATCCTGCACGGCAGGATCAGAGGGACCGCCGTTGTCAAGGGTGATGATAGGGCCAGAGTACTCCCGAAGGAGCGAACGAGAGGGCCGGGGGACGACCACGGGGGGGGACGTGGGCGCAGGGGGCGCAGCAACACTCGCAGAACGACCGCTGATCCGGGGACCTCAGCATGGGTAGAATTGCGAACTTAGTTTTTCTACTACTACTACTACTACTACTACTACTACTACTACTACTACTACTACTACTACTACTACTACTACTACTACTACT